>NC_041338.1:26808617-26893617 GCF_004354835.1 Perca flavescens
AATATGTGACTTGGTGTTAGAATGGTGGGACTCATTGTGACGCACTTGTCTGTTCATTAGCGGGCAATACCTGTCTTTCACAAATAACACAAAGGGACACCAGGGTACATACATGCACATTCTTCTGCTTATTCTGTTTGCATATTTGAAACACAATCAGACATGGACGCGTAGGCCACCAAATGTGCGCGCACACACACACACACACACACATTAAGTTCCCAACTCGTGTCTGAATATACTCTTTGTGTGTTATAAAAGATGACGAGAGACAGCATCAGACAATTTAAATCTCACAGACATCAAACACAGATTCACATCTAATTAGCCTATTGCGTCTCCTATCAACTTTATCGTGGGATCTGAGAGCCTGTGCTAATTTCAATCTGTGCTAAAGATGCTAAAAGAGCTCGGGGTAATATCGAAAATGTTATAGCCAGTTGCCAAATGGTTTCTGCATTCAACATTACGGTTTGCTTGTTTGTCAGACATTAACAAAGCCTCCGTCTATTTGGCTGCAGCTTATTACAACTGGCTCATCTCCTGATTTAAAACATTACAGTGTGTGCTGGACTTGTCTCTTTGTGGTCAGCACTTCTCAGACTTCAATAAAAACATTCTCTGCTGGCAGAGAGAGAAAGAGGGGGAGAAAGAGTGAAAGAGAACCAAGCAACCTCTCACCTCTCTCATCATAAGAAGCCCTCGTCCCAGGGCTATGAGCCCTCCTTCAGAAGGGAGAGTGAAAGAGTGAAGGATGAGAGTCTGTCAGGTTCAAACAACAAAGAGGTGCTGCCTTACACATCCTTCCTCAACCTGTCCCCTTCAGTGGCAGTGACATCATTTAAATCATTTAAATCCTCCCCAACATGACCTATGGCAAGTGACCCGTCATTCTAACGCTCACACCTCCATGTGAGACGGCTGCTGAACTGCTTATTTAGCAGAAAATACCACCCGGCTAACTATGCGATTTATTCAAAATTATTCCTCCATGGTGCTCCTTCACACAGAGCATTTGCCCATAGTTCACTGTGGTCCAGGCAATTAGGAGCAGGCCACACCTCTTCAGGAGACAGAGCACCTGGCTATAGCAGACAGACATAAGGAGGAGGAGAGCTGAGCGGCACACAGCTTTTCACGACGGCCTGGAATAACTAAGCAGAGCAGTGAGGGAGAGTGAGGGAGTGAGGAATGCAAGCCAGGCACTTTAGGATTCATTTAGGTTCCCCATCTCCCTGGTCACTTTATTAGCAGTCTGGGAAGAGTGATGCATGTCCCAAAGCTATGCAAAATGCATAATCAAGCATTTAAATACACACCATGTGGATGGGTGTGTGCAATGTGCATGCATGTGCACCTACGTGTGCACGCATAGTGTACTTGTGGAGCGTATCACATAGATGCACAATCACACTCACACTCACACTCACACTCTCACTCACTCACTCACTCACTCACTCACACACACACACACACTCACACACACACACACAAAATGCTTACTACTGTAAAACCTCAAGGTATTCAACTCTTTTACGTTTATACTAACAGTCTATACTACACAAAGCCTCCTTTAGTATTCCCATGAGCTCCATTGGAACCGTCACCTGTGTAATGTAAAGAAATCCTCAATGGTACATTACAGTAAATCCTTTTGTAGTTCCCGAGCTTTGTGTGGTCGGCTTGTTGGAGGAATCCGAGCTGGATGAATTTGAGGAAAAAGTTGTTTCCTCATCAAATTTACATATCGCAATTCCACCCTCATTCCATCCATCCTTTCTGCTCTCTTCGGTGCCAAGCAGATGTAGACTGTAGTTGGGGAAGTGGGACCTTTTTATTCCCCGTCTACAGACAGAATGCAGGTAGGAAACAAACAAATAAGTAAATAAAAAGGGATGAGAAAGGCTCCTTGGAGAGGTGGGCGCATGCTACTAATATGCAAGGAAACAGACCGATTTGCACAATTCCTCATCCTGGAAATAAGGGCCACTCCCTCAATGATTCAGTGGATGCACCTGAGATTGGGGGAGAGGATTGGGAGAGCAGCAAGAGATGGAAGTGCAGGTGTAATGTTGGTATAGTCTGGGGACAATCTGAAAAGGGGCTCTAGGGCCGTTTTAAGTGTCGACATCACCAACAACAATCTCCACTGGATATATCTGAGCTTATACAGTGGTGTGTCAGCGAAACCACATACAAAAAAAATTACTTTTGCCTCTGTTTTTTAATGAAAGAAAGTGCACCACGTGAGGGATCCTAAACCATAATATTGTTTTAATAAAACCATTTGAGAAAAAAAAGATTTTTAGTCAAAATTGAAAGAAAATAAACTTGTTATGACATGATGTTAACAATTGTAGGCAGTTGTGAAATCACATCAGGAAAAGAATTATGAAGAAAACAAGCTTAATTTTTAAATCCTGCAAGAAATGAGACCTAAAAATGACTAACTATGATCTACTGGGTTTTCTGGCAGCAGACCTGGGAAATGGGCTGCAATTTCCTTAATCATTGTGGGAGGAAAAAAAAAAAAAAAAAAAAAAAAAGGAAAAAAAGGTACGCAATCGAAGGGTGAATAGACGGGGACAAAAGTCTTTTGAGGCCTTTCTGAAAGACAAAAAACAGGGAGGGAAAGGGAAGAGTGACTAAAAGAGCAGCATCCTGAGGCCCTGGAGGGGGCTGCATATGACCAGGTCAGCATTTCACATGTGTCACTTCCTGTTGGCCTCAGCGGGAAGAGCGTGGCCTGGCATGGTGGCCAGCGGGGCACAGGGCCTGTCAGCCTGACACAGGAGGTTATGCACCGGGCAAACGGACAAATGCAGGCACACATGCATCCACAAACACAAACACACACACACCACTCTTCCTGTGCTAACGAGTGTGATTTGGGTTAAAGGTAGAGTGTAGTGACACAGAAAGTGGTCTGAATGCATGCATGTCACACAGTCATGCAAGAAAGTAGTTTTCTATGAGAAACATGGGACGCATCCAGAACTTTGCCACCTCATACTACTGTATGTAGGCCATGACGCATTAACATGTGACATTCTCAGGTATGGGAACTCAAGTTTATGTACTGACATCCTCAAGAAAAGACTGACTTCTTTCTGCTGTCTTCAAGACCTTTTCCACCTCTGCTTTGTAAAAAATATATATATATATATATATATATATATATATATATATATATATATATATATATATATATATATATATATATATATCCAGGCATTTCACCTGAAATAGCAGACGCTTGGAGAGGAATAATGTGATTCTGATGTTACCTTATCCTACAGCATGAGAATCAGCAAAAAGAGTATCTGCAGTACATGGGTACTTTATCTATCTATTTAAATCTGATAATGATGGTGACGGTAGAGATTTGTGACAGAGAGTATGAGTGTATTCATTGTCTGATTTTCATATCTAGCAGAGGAACTGTCTGCCTGTGTGAGTGGCCGCTGCTTTTCGGCGCTCAGTCCACCTGTCTCACTTTGCTTCTCCGGCCTGTGTTAATGTTGCTGTTTGACATTGCAAGCAGCAGGCTTTTTTCTCCCAGCAGCCTCAGTGGACACTGAGCTTTAGCCTAATTGGTTCCAGAGCAGACCCTGACAGAACTCTCCTCAGCGGCACACAGCCATATTAATACCCCCCTTTACACACACACACACACACACACACACACACACACACACACACACACACACACACACACACACACACACACACACACACACACACACACACCAAAAACAAGCACAGCAATCAGTGACTAGCTCGCTAATTAACGGCCTTACAAAGCATCTCATTAGCATGTGTTGTAGAAAGGGGCAGTGGGGGAAATAAGCATTTTGGATTAAAAAAAAAGGAAAGAAATTACAAAATAAGACCATGCCACACAAGTGTGTATGTGTGTGTATTGCATTCTACTCAGGGGCCAAGGGCCTTGGTTGGCCCACTGTATCTCAGGGGAGTCCATTACAGCTCTCTGAGGGAGACAGTGGAGTCAAAGTTAAGCAGAATTTTAAAGGCAATCAGGAAAAATAAATCTCTGGCACACAGGCAACACTTTGGTTGCTAACCGGCAACTTAACCTGCCTGTACTGTGAGCGGAATAGGAGATGGATAGGTAAGGCGATGTGGGAAATAAGCATGCAGTTAAGTCATAGGGCAGAGGACAATAGCTGCAGAGCTGAATGATTTGCACAGTAGAGTTACCTGAGGGACTCTGTATCACAATAATAAGATGCAAAATCCATTATAATCCAGAAAAGTAAATTTGTTAGTGTACGTGAATCAAAGATTTTGGCTCTCTAAATATATCTGCCTCGTCTCTTTTTGGTGCAAAACACTTCACTCCCAGCACTTTCTCTGTCTCGGTCTATCTTCCCATCTCCTTCTGCTCTCCATCTCTCCCAGCCCCCATCTGCTGGTTAATCCCCTCCTGGTTTTACTGTGGCTTCATCACAGCCTGTAAAAACAGCCCCCTTTGAACCCTATAAAGGCAACCGGCATCAGGCTTATTGTAAAACACAATCATAAGGTAAATGTTTATCCCCTCTCCGCCACTCTAAACTCCCCTAATGAGCCTGCTGGAGGGGTTTTCACCTCGCAGCTCGAACAGAGGCAGAGAAAATAACACATTCTGCACAGATTAGGCCTGCGGTGGAGATGGAGCTGAAGTCCCATCATGAAAACAGTATAACATAAACACAGCAAGAAACTAATTTCATGATAAAAAGTCAGCAAAAACACAAAACACGTATTACAATCTCTGAAGTGCCAAACAAGCTCTATAATGTCAAGCATGAACGTGTGAACAGTTAAATGTGTGTTAAATATAGATAAAACTTGTCAAATTTCAGATGAAGATTAAGTAGAGGTACCAGGAATCTGCAGTAATAGTATATTGTTCTGTTTATACTGTAGCCGTTCCTGGCAGAGCACAGTATGATTGGCTGAGAAGGATGAGCCCTCTGACCCTGCACTTCCTAACAGCCAGTGGCTGTTCTGACCTTCCCATTATCCATCGGTGACCCCACTATTATACCCACTGTCAGTACACGACGCTACGCTGAGCGGCACCGCCCTGCACTGCGGATGAGCCATCACTCTCGCCTCTGAACAGCAACTCTTGCCCACACAGCCAGGGAGTTAGAGAAAGAGAGAGTTCTGAGTAATAGTAAGCAGGTAGTTAGAGGTCAGAGGTCCTGTGCAATCGGGACAGCAGTTCCACTCCTGGCAGCCAGAGCGGAACTCTGAGAGGTACCTGGAAGTAGATATGATGACCTTTTGCACAGAGGACCCCAAAATATACCCTCTTATCAAAATGACCTTAACACAGGAGCATGGGAAGGCGAGCAGAGTCCATCCATCATCTTAAAGATTAATCCTCCTCTCTATTCTTCTCCTGAATCTATTAATAATGTCGCCAGAGGGGAGAATTTGCGGCAAAGATTTATTCTGATATTGTGACTTTTATTCATTAGCCTATAACAGGGTGATTCCTTGAGAAGGAAATATGGAGTGAGCTTAGGGCATGCTAATTTACTACTCTGGCTCAATTTGAACTACACAGAACTGCATTAACTCAATCATTTCATTTGCTGACAGTCTGCACGTCTAACACAAATAGGGAAGATTATCATTTACACTACAGAGGTCACCAATCATTTAATCTTTTGAAGCAATCCCAAGCAGCTTCCATTTGTTCATTCACAAACATTTAACAACATCTTGGATAATTCTGTGGCAGGTGTGAAGCTTGGAAATCAATTTGACTACAAGATCTGGCACTTGGATCGGCGCTTTTCCTCACTCATTTAGACAAAGCCGCTACATTAATAGATCTGTACACTGGATTTCGCACTGTGGAGCACCACTGACAGCCCCAGGGGCATACTTCAATTAGAGACTTGGGTGAGTTTAAACACTGCAGATCTACTCTAGCTCAAAGGCGTTTGTCTCCCTCTCTCACTCTCCCTGTTTTCCTCCCTTTCAGCCCCCCTCTCTCTCTCTCTCTCTCTCTCTCTCTCTCTCTTTTCTCCATATCTACGCTGAGCACTCACTCTCCTTCTTCTTAAACTCCTGCTCTCTGTAATCAACCCAGTGCTAATGGCTTATTCTTTCTGCTCCAGCACCCACATTTCACTTGTTTATTTTCCCACACTCGTAAATCTGGGGACGCGTCACAAGCGCAGCGATATTAGAGCAATAATCTCAGGTAATTATCAGATGCCCTCTCTCACTTTCTCTCTTCCTCTCTCACTTCAACACTCTCTCTCTCTCTCTCTCTCTCCTCTCATAAAGAAGTTTTTTTTACCGTTCCTGGGAAGTGTGCAGGATGTTTGTGGGAACCTAAACATGAACACTTTGACTCTCATTTAGAAAAGGTTTTCTCAAGGGAGAGCTGAATATGTGGATCATATAGACATTTAGATAATTTATTTCATGTCACTGACGCATGAATTAACGTAACATCAATCACAACACATCACATTGAAAAAAGTCAAGTGAATTTGTATTTATATAGCCACAAATCACAAATGTGTTTCAGAGAGCTTTGCTATTTGAACAACATAAAACACCTTCTATATTTAGATTCTTGATTGGGTTATGGCTAAAAACTGAACTGAGGGTCTAAAAATAAAATGAAACACCTTAACAGAGGGAAGAAAGGGAGTAACTTTAGGGATCATTTATCCAGGACAGACAGACATAAAATAGGTATTTTATATTCAGATTATACTTGATTACAGAAAAATGATCTACTGTATAGCAGGCTTTGGGTAAACATACAATATTTGTAAGCAGGATCAATTCATTGTTTTACGTTGGGTTTTTTTTTTCATGGAAATTGTTAATATCGACAGGCTTATACTTTAAAAAGGTCCAGTATATAACGTGTTTAATTGTTCATTGTCTAAATTTGTGTTGCCTGTTCACAAACGTGTCCTTTCTCATGAATATTTACCACCACCATCAATTCCAAGTATTCCTTTTGGTTTGAAATTTTACATTTGCATGAACTGGGGTAGACGCATTGACATATATATAATGGACCAATAGACCCCGTTGCTCTGGACGGAGACCAGTGAAGGCTATTAGAAGCACTTTTCCGGTGATCTCTTGCTTTACTGCGCAGCCTCCAACTGACAGAGACAACGTAAATGTGACGTGAGCAACGTGTCTGAAAGTTTTAAGTCTTCTGGTAGCTGTGCCAAGAGAAATCTCAATCATTTCCACTCTTACAGAGACGGAGAGTGTAGGTATATGTAAGGAGATAACATTTTTACAAAAACGTCTGCTACGGAGCCAGGTAATGGAGCCTTTTATACATTGTCGTGTTTCTTTAGAATTAAACAATGGATAAATAGAGTCTTTAAACGCTTCAGATGTAAAGTTATTCGCAGGCAAGTGACGTAAAAAAAAAAATGGCGGTCAGTGGAATGCTAACAGGAGGTGATACCTTTGTAGCAACAAAATGGCGCCATCGGAGGTTCGAGTTCTGAAGCGAAGCTTACTCCCTTGGGTAGATGCTCCATATTCATGCGCCATCTTGAAATACGTTAGCCGGTAAGGGACATACAGGACATACTGCTCCGCCTTTCCCTTTTTGCTGTCACATGATAAACTCACAGGTGCTGCTGCTAATGCTGTTAATGGGTATCGTTGCTTCCCGGCCCCGGCAAGTTTGAAGAAGGAAACATGGAGGACGACACGTATTCAAAATCCAAATTTCAGGAACAGGAGTCTTCTTCGCCCATAAAAAGAAAAAGGATATTGAAAAGAGCAAGAGACCGGCTTTTTTTTAGCGTGAAGGCTACCGTAGCTGTAAAACGTACTTTGAACTGTGTGGTGCGACAACAAGAGTTGATTGCGATATACGATCTCAACGCTAGATGGGACAAATTCCTACACATTGGACCTTTAAAGAGTTTCAAGCACAATTTGAGGGGTTCTTGAAGGTTCGACTGCCACTTACCCACTCCTGCTGAATGAGGCTAACTGCCTTGATGGCCCGGGACAGGTTTCGACATGCCAGGATCACGTGGGCACCGTGAAGAGCAAAAGACCTGGCTGTCTCAAAGCCTGAGACATGATCAGGGAGACGGAGAGACAGACAGACAGACAGACAGACAGACAGACAGACATGAAGAGGGGGGGAAAAAAAAGAAGAAAAAAAAGATTGAAAGCAAGCAATGCTTCAAAGATTAGTTTTTATTGAAGATAACTTTGATTCTCAGGGGTTGGATCTAATGGGGTGTTGTGGGTGGTGGTGGGGTTGGGGGTGCAAGTTAAAATCCCTATCAATTTTCCATATAATTTCTTTCATTGAGTAACCCAGTGGTCTAGCAGAGAGAGTTAATCATTTCTCTCTGAAGTGATGAAACTGATTGAATTATTGTGGTTCAAGACTTCTTCCTCTATTCTGAGATAAAGTTTTGGTTCTGACCTCCGGCTCTCAAGAAGGTGTCGCTGCTCATGCTGGGTTAAAGGAAGGGAGGTCGGTTGTTAATTATGTTGGGAATTATACAATGATGGCAGTAATTACGAAAACACGGCTCAGATGTACAATCGAACGGACATGACATTCAAACTGAACCTTAGTGTGATATTTCAGCACATCAAAGGGCCTCTGATAAGGACGTTTCTCCCACGAAACGAGGTCCGCGGATACACACACAATTTATCAGTCCGAGACTACTTCATGGCTCCATCCAAATCATGTAGTCACGATAAAACTGACAAAAACTGAAGATAGACGGAGAGAAGTTCATTTCTAAATTACACGTCTAAATGGGTCATTTCAACCCATAGGTTGAATTAATTTATGAGATTAACTTTTTTTTCCTTCACTGTATTTTTTATTTCCTGTGACATTTTACTATCCTTCAAAGTTCAACAGCAGCGAGCAGCGTCAAATTTCTCAGTCCCACCGCGACAGTAAATACAAACCACATTCAGATACACACACACACACACACACACACACACACACACACACACAGTACAGTACCGTGGGAGCGTCCTGATTGACAAACTGACGGGCACAATAACTGGTTGTGGCAAAGAGGGTCTGAGAGGCAGAGTGTATCAGAGGGTGGATTAATATGAACTGTAATTAGATTATATGTCTTAATCTGATTTTCATTAAGAGAAAAACTGGGAGGAGAGTGTTAAGGACTAATATCTATTAAAACTCAAAATTGGAGTCGGATTGGAAGCCCTCTCTGACAAGTGAAGCATGGAATTAAATTATATGACACCTTATTAGGTGTAATGGAGGGGACTGTGGCTGTGAGCGGAGATCATTTCACTCACAGGAAATGGAAACGAAAATAAAAACAACATGACATAATGAAAAAAAAAAAAAAAAAAAGCGGTGCAACTCCTGGAGTAAATATGCGCTTTGCATATGCAGGTGGAGCAGCCGGCTATAGGGAACAAACGTCATAAAATCTTCTCAATGTCATTCAAAATGTCTGCATTTTCGATAGATTTTAATCAAAACACTAATAATAAAAATAGTGGTTATAAACGCTGAAACGCTAATGATGTGTCTTGTCATAAGATATTCAAAATGTAACAGATACAATCCAAAAGCAGCAGCTAAATTTGCAAACGATTATAAAAAAAAAAAAAAAAAAAAAAAAGACTCCAAACATGCCATCACTTAAAAAGCTTTTTTTTCCACCTTTATAAATTGGACATGAGTACTGGCTGCTGGTAAACAACAACACCTCACACTCACTTGTTGTGTGTACAAACCATGAAAGTGAAATTAATCGACACCAGTGTTTTCCATAATGGAGAACAAATTAGAATATGGCAGCAACAACAACAGCAGCAGCAGCGAAGCCATGTATTTCTAATGACAAATAACAAGGGCTTGACATTAATTGTGAAATAACGAGAGTGGCGTTGCTGTAACAGAGACTCCACGCCCTCTCACCCATGTTGCCGGTAGAGAGGGCCGCACTGAAATGAGTTCCTGGTCAGGTGTACAACAACGAGAGTCTGTTTCAGCATTGTACACTGATGGTGGAACATGACGAGAGGTCAGGCAGGGGGTTCTTTTGCTCTGGTGGATCGACAAGACGCCATAAGCTGTTTTACAACACACAGGAAGCCTGACTAATATGATGGGCTGTAATGATCTTGCAGGTTCTTTATCTAATCGGACAACAACATGGTATAAACAGATGTATAAGAAAAAAAGAGCCTGTGCGTGGTCGGAACCTTTTTTTTTTTGTTAAAGCTGGGAGATGAAGAAAACACAATTCAGCCCGGTTAAAACAGATCCTTTGATTGTGTTCTTGTTCAATCTGAAGATTCACAACGCAACAAAAATACAGTAAGTAAAGTAATACAAAGCTATTGTTGAAAATTTGTTTTAGTGTAATGTATAAAATGCATACAAAATTGTGTAAAATGTCCATTAAGCAGTGAATGCTCTTCATGGTACATTAGGATCCTGGCCCTACTGATATCCCCCAATAATGAGTGTGATTTAGTGATTTCACGCTTTGTTTGTCCTCCCTGGCCCGCCGCCCCTCTCTGGATCCCCCTCGTACACAGGTGTATTGGCTCAATGTAATGAGATCATTACCAGCCTCGTCAGTAACCGTGTTTATTTGGCAAACGGAGCTGCCTGCTCCTTCTCTCTCTTGATCTGCATCCAAAGAGGCATTTAACTAAAATAAGCTCCGTAGTACAACTGGGCAAACAGGAGTGAATTCAGATCATTACAAGACCTGTGGGTAAACAGACATGGTTCCCTCAATCCCCTTTCGACAGAACTCAAATTGTGCTCTTAAAAAAAAAACACACACACAACACAAGAGCAACGCTGCTCATAAACAGACTACATATAACCACACCCCAATAAATCATATGGCATTTGTATCTGTAATGCACAACATAAAAAGATGTTGTGTGTAAGATTTCTGAAGCAAATAATAATATGATAAATATGTGACTGGTAATTACACTGATTATGTCTGTATCTCTGACTAGTTTAATTTGGTGCAGTCAACCTGATTTTTGCATCAAAATGTGTCGGTTCGTTTGGGGGAGAGTATATGAATTTGTAGATTTATTGAGGGCAATGTGGATCACGTGCAAGGAGCGGTCACCCTCCATCTGGTCCAATGATGCCACCGCACTGTCACTTCCTAAATTCTACCCCAAGATCACATCTCATCCCATCCTAACTCTATGACAGTGTCCGAAATCTCTTCCTATTCAATATTTTGTGCACTATATTTACTGTCAGCAATCTTAAATTTAAGTGCCATAATTCTGAGTGTGAAATGTGTGAACTATGTAGTGCACTCAAACATTTCTAGCCTGGAAAAAAGAAAGTAGTGTCCATGGCATGTACACTGTAGCTTCTGCTAGACCCTGGAATCCAAAATGAACTATAAAAAAGGTCTCCCAAATGGGGCAGTGATAATACAAGGAAATAAATTGGACAACTGTCAAATGCAGAAAAGTGAGAACATGTATTATGGTAACTATCTGCACAAATTGAGGCATACAATGGCATTAAGAACACAAAAAAGACTTGGATCAGCAGACTAGAGTAACATTGCAACACGTTTCAAGCTCTGCCTCATGCATCAAGAGGTCAATGCCATAAAGAGATAAAAATCAGGAAGTGACGGGATAAAGTTGTCATACATTGTTAATACGAAAAAGTAATGTGATGCTTATACACTATTGATAAAAGACTATTTAGCATGTGATTCTGTAATCCAAGACTTTTTGTGTTATTCATGCCACTGAGTGTATTTGTGAATTTATTAAGCTACATAGATAAATAATTGGCTTTGTATTGTCACTACTTTGAGCTAACAATATATATGTCAGTGATGACTCAAAATGATGATGATTCATACATGTCCAAAATACCAATCAGCAGCTCACTATAGGGTAAACTAGTGAGTGTAATTTATGTAGAAAGTAGTTAATGAGTAAACAGTCAGAGACAGGCTACTCCTGACTGTCTCAGTGCTGAGTGCACCTGTTTCAGCTGCTGCTGTGTATTTCTTGTCCCAAGAAGTGAGGAATCGCACAACGCCCCCCCCAGTCTTTCTGACTTTTAAGATCCCCTCTAATTCCCCACCATTAGTCCAAGAGGAGGGAGATGTCACCCCAAAAGTGGGATGTATGGTTAGTAATTACAGACCAAGGTTGAGCTGTTCCAGGCGAGAGCACTGGAGTGGTTCTATTACCCCTCCCTGTCCCTTTCTGCCTCCTTCCTACACCCCCCATTGCTGTCACACCATCCATGCAGCCCTATCTTGTACCCATCCACCCCCTTCTCTCCCTGTGACCCTCTGTGTCAACCTCCAACTCCCTACCCAATCATCATGGCCTCACGTCGCACTGGTCACCCCTGCCCCTCCTGCAGCCAGTCTTACCTGACTACTTCTCACACACACACACACAAACTTGATAGACACACACATGCAAGGATAAACACAGACCCCAGAAGTTTGCTCATGCACACATATCTCTTGAGCATTGGGGCTATTTTCATCACTCCCCCAACCCCCCATCATGTAACTTTCATCCCCTCATCATCTGCAGACTGTAAACTCGATAGGTCTATAAACTACTTGACTACACACAATAACCCAGCACCCTTTCCTTTTATTTTACCTACAGCCTTTAAGCACATATATGTATTCCATCCTCTCTCTCTAACCACTTCAGTTCTATTATATTAGAGCTGTAATCATTATTGAACCCTTCTGGCCTCCAGCATAATACTCTTTGCATGTTACACCAGTTTGGGTCTGCATAGCAAATTTCATCCAAGGTTAATAAAGTTAAGTAATTTGACTAACCAACCGTAACTGGTTCTCATTACGTAGCCAATAAACACATTTATCAGAGAGGACATGAAATGCCCGTTGAAAGAAAAATAAACCTCTCCTTCGATTTCCTCAGTGGCTCAGTTCACCAGCTGACACAGAGGAGACAGAGCAGGACACAGGCCGGCCGCTCCCCCAGCGGACACGCACACAAAATACTATCAGACTCCTGTATATAAACACAGAAGCACTCTGGATGTCATCTAAACCACACACAGCCACTCAGAGATGCTCAGAGACACACACACACACACACACAGACACTGAGACACAGACACCGCATGCCACCCTCACCAGGAACATCTTTTTATCCATCTAATTCCTCCCACTATGAATAATGCAATTTCCTCCTTACCGAGGCTCGGGTTTAACGCATCGCTGCGCGGGTCTTTAAAGGGGTCCTTATTCATAAACAGCAGCGCAGTAAATACCAGAGCTTTGCAGCCAATTTAATGGCAGTTATGCTTAACAAATCTGCCTCAATCTAATGATCAGCCACAAAGCTAGGCTATGGGTTTAATCTGCACACAGAGGCTCCCCCGGCTCTGCGACTCACTGAATATGCTTAGGGATCTCTCCATCCAGAGAGAGAAGAGCACCGGCCTGACACTTAATCCTCCCAACACAACACTGGGATCAACACAAACATAGAACAATGTTAGTCTTTCATGAATAAGAATAACATTCAATGTCCTAAAACACTGCAGAGACAATGCATAGACATACTGAAACATTAAGAAGCGCTCCTTTCCAAATCCTTGCTATTCCCTGTCTGGACCGCCTGAGTATTTTCTGCTTCTTATTCCAGCATTGACCCTGAACCAAAACAATACCATGTGGAATTTAAATTGAGTAGCTTTGCAACTGCAGGTATTGCTCCACAACAATCCACTGTACAAAAAGGCTAAAAAGTTTAGATAAAATGCCAAAGATGTCGACATAAAAAAAGAATACAAAAGAATAAAACTCTGCAAATGTAGGATAAGTTGTGATAACATGTACACTTTAAAAAAAAAGAAGTAAGTTCTAGAAAGAGAAAAACAATTATTATTAAAATGGAAATTACCCCCAAAATAAAACGTGGATTTTCCGTCATGCATCAGACATACTGTACTGCGATTAAAATCGGACACGGAAGATAGTTGTGTCTACATGAATGTTTTATTTAAGTGAGACAGAGGGTCAATATGTTATTTCTGACCTCCTCAACATACGTTACGCTGACAACATGGCACCTGCTGTAAGAGCCAAAGAGACTTACGCTGCTCCCCCAGGTAGGGGGACACATATGTAGTGACACATAGGTCCCAAAAGAGTCACAGGGCAAAGATGACTGCAAGTGCAAGAGGAGCAAAATACAAACATAGCCATGCCTCAACAGAAAGAAAAAAATGTGTGAAAAAATAAACAGTGAAACATTTAGATTATTTTCTTTTCTTTTTTTATGAATGTTGTGCATTCATTTTATATTAAGAAAGTATTTTGTCTCTGAAACCAGCAGGTGCCAGAGATCTCAAGACAATGGCCCTTTAAGGATAACTGTCCCATGGACCCCGGTAAATAACCTGAGAGTTAGTTGATAGGAGGGGAATTAGAGCCAGAGCAGGAGTGTGTAATGGGGATGGATAGGAGGCTCAGGCCTGGGTCAAAGCCGCTTAGGAATCAATGCAGAGGTACAGGTGTACAACCACAGGTCTATACGTAAAAGAAAACCTTTAGAGAGAAGGGGAGGAGAGGGAGAGAAGTAGAAATAGGGGGAGAAGAACCTGCGATCATTCATTTCCATTATCACAATTAAAAAACACCATTCAGGTCGGTACTGGTTTTTAATTTACAAAAGAAAGCAGAGAGAGGAAGACTAATGTTGTGGACCGAGCGCAGTGATCACATCGGCAATACAAACCCCATTACTGTCTCGCCTCCCAGCACTATTGCAATGGAGCCTCAAGGCTGGTCACAAAACCAGACACTATGACATTCCATGCATAAATAAACTCATATATATGTGCTTTTCACGTTCATGTGCATTAAGGACTAAATCAGAGAGCTGAAATGTAAATTTGCTAATTAAATAATATCCCACCGTTACTAATAAAAATGTCACATTTCCTGTGGAGGAAATAAGCATTGAAGAAAATGGAAATAGCCTTGACACATGGATTAAAACACTATTGATGCCATTAAAATGCTAAGTGGGTCCAACCAATTGGCATAACCACATTTCACTAGTGGACTGTCAAAGGAGCACACGAGTAATAGCAATTACTATTAGAATACTGTTAATTATGGGTGCGGCATATTTAATATGTGGTAGAGTAAAACAAAGGTTATGTTAATATGGGTTTATTAGGCATTCACACACTATAAAAATGTCCGTGTGTTGTAGCTATTTGATGCATTCTTTTGAGAAAAGCTGCTTTTTTCAGATGAACACATTTTCATTTACTGAATACATCGCAACTAATCTTTTTCATTATATAGTTTTTAAACTAAAGCAAAACCCGGCACATGGGAAGCACTTGATATGATAACGTTTTAAAACGCCAACAGCAACAACATCATGGACCTCCTGTGCCCTCTTGTGGTGAAAACTATTTGCAATGTTCTACACTCTTCCTGTATACAGTAATTACTTCTCACCATCTTTAATCAAAAGGCCTAATCATTTTGTTTTATTTCAGAATCCACAATATTCCAGCAATATTTCAATGCATTTTAGAAACAGTCAACAAGGAAGGAGTTGTAGTGACTGGCAGAAAAGCCATTTAAGTCAGTTATAAAAAATATTTGTTTTATTAAGAATTCAAACAGGCCTATCATCACTATGGGATATATGTTAAGATGTCAATTGCAATGTTGACTACAATGTGATGGTACAGTGGTGTTCAAAAACTCAATAAAGTACTAATAATAAAAAAAAAAGAATTCAAACACGCCTCTCTTACATTTTATGTTTTTTGGGGGCGGTCTTTATTCTGCTGAATGACGATGAATTCTTTTTTACACAACTTCAAGCCAGAAGGAATCAAACTCAAAGGTGAAACATCTCCACAACTGAAATCTTTCCAGTTTAAGTGTTTAACCCTTCATGCAGCCATCTCCATGTGCAGTGGTGGATTCATCTGTTAACCTTTCTTCCCAATGATACTTTTGTGCTTTGCAGACACTACACTTTTTTTTGGGTTATTAGTAACCCTACTCATTACTTTCTGTTTTATACGCTAGCTTTTGTTATTTTCATTATATGTATCCTGGGTCCAAAAAATAATTGACTGTTTGTCTGTATGATTGTGACGTATTGCTCTCTTTCCTACACTGGATTACAAAGAACAGCTTTAAAAAATAAAACAGTCATCTAAGTTCAGTTCATATGAGAAGATATTCAGAAACCTGCATTTCTCAAAGACTATAATAATTTAGACAGGGTCTAGTGTGTTCTTTAAAAAAAAATAAAAAGAAAAAAGAAATTATATATATATATATATATATATATATATATATATATATACACACACACACACACACACACACACACACACAACCGGTCAAAAGTTTGGGGTCACTTAGAAATTTCCATTCCAGACAGAATACCAGCAGACATCAGTTGCATTGTTTTTTTTAATCAGGGCAGCAGTTTTCAGATTACATTATGTGCTTACATAATTGCAAAATGGTTCTCGACTGTTGTAGACAGAAGTGGCTGAAGAAATGCTTGAAATTCCATGCTTTTTGGTCTAAACGTCATACCCAAATTAAAAGTGGTACAGCTCCCATATACTTTGACACTTAGGGGTGTGCCTGATATCATTGGAAAGGAAACACTCAAGTTGTGTCAGGGTGATTCTAGGCCTTACTGACACAGAGTTACAGAGGCTAGAATGGAGATTTTTATTTCTGTCCAAGTTATAAATCTGTAAAATTATTAAAATACACTGCTGTAAACACATCTGACAGGTGACAGACAACACAGCATTAGCCACGCCTCAGCTTACTACAGAAAAAAATTCAGAAGCTAAAAGACTCAAAAATGGATTTTATATGAATTCTTTTCTACAAATATGTCTGTGCGTTTTTTTTTTCTATTTGAAAAGTGCAAATAAAAAGCCAAAAAACTACAAAATACAACACTTCTCAAATACACAAACAAACCCACATCAATCACCTTTCCAATGATATCAGGCACACCCCTGAGTGTCAAAGTATATGGGAGCTGTACCACTTTTAATTTGGGTATGACGTTTAGACCAAAAAGCATGAATTTCAAGTGTTTCTTCAGCCACTTCTTTCTACAACAGTTGAGAACCCTTTTGCAATTATGTAAGCAAATAATGTAATCTGAAAACTGCTGCCCTGGTTAAAAAAAACAATACAACTGATCTCAGCAGGTATTGTGTCTGGAATGGAGTGGAATGGAAATTTCTAAGTGACCCCAAACTTTTGACCGGTAGTGTATATATATACACACAGTGTCCTCCACAATTATTGGCACCCCTGTTTAAGATGGGGTCATGGACTTCTAAAAATTCTCCTTTTTTTTTTAAACAACATAGAACCCAAATGCAAAAAAAGAGAAAAATCCAACCTTTTGTTTAAGTACATTACTTTGGTGGTAAAAAAAAGAAAAATCACACATTTAGAAAAACAAACTTGAAATCATGTGTCCCACAATTATTGGCACCCCTGATGTTAATACTTTGTACAACCCCCTTTTGCCAACAAGACAGCACTTAATCTCCTTCTATAACATTTCACAAGATTGGAGCACACAGAGAGAGGGATCTTTGACCATTCTTCTTTGCACAATCTTTCTAGATCATCCAGAGTCCTGGGTCCTCTCTCATGCACTCTCCTCTTTAGCTCACCCCACAGGTTTTCGATTGGGTTGAGGTCTGGGGACTGAGATGGCCATGGGAGGACCTTGAGTTTGTGACTGCTGAACCATTTTTGTGTAGATTTTGCCACATGTTTAGGATCATTATCCTGCTGAAAGACCCAGTGACGACCCATCTTTAGCTTTCTGGCAGAGGCCATCAGGTTTTTATTTAAAATGTCCTGGTAGTTCAAAGCATTCATAATGCCATGCACCCTAACAAGGTTCCCAGGGCCTTTGGAAGAGAAACAGCCCCAAAGCATCACAGATCCTCCACCATACTTCACGGTGGGCATGAGGTGCTTTTCGGCATACTCATCTTTTGTTTTACGCCAGACCCACTTAGAGTGTTTGCTGCCAAAAAGCTCAATCTTAGTCTCATCTGCCCAAAGCACACAATCCCAGTTGAAGTCCCAGTGCCGCTTAGCAAACTCCAGACGTTTACGTTTGTGAGTGTTAGTGAGAAAAGGCTTTTTCCTTGCATGCCTCCCAAACAGCTTGTTGGCATGTAGAGAGCGTCTGATGGTTGTTTTGGAGACTTCGTGACCCCAAGATGCCACTCTTTGATGCAATTCTGTGACAGTGAGCTTAGGACATTTTTTTTTACTTCTCTTACCATCCTCCTCACTGTGCGTTGTGGCAAGATAAACTTGGGACCTCTTCCAGCCTTGTTTGTCACTGTTCCAGTTGTTTTAAACTTCTTAATGATTCCTCTGACTGTAGATACGGGCAAGTTAAGGCGAGTGGCTATTTTCTTGTAGCCATTGCCTGACTTATGAAGGTCGACACACATCTGCCTTACTTGAATTGTGTGTTCTCTTGTCTTCGCCATGTTGACAAATGGGTAAGAGAATTAGGACTCTGTCACGTCATATTTATACCCCAGGGAAACAGGAAGTCATGAATTACTATTTAAAAGTTCCTAGATACCCTGACCAACTTTAGCAACTACAGAAAAATATATTTAAAAAAAAAAAATCAATTAAATTTTTCAGCGGAATTGTTAGGGGTGCCAATAATTGTGGGACACATGATTTCAAGTTTTTTTTTTCTAAATGTGTGTTTTTTTTTACCACCAAAGTAATGTACTTAAAAAAAAATTGGGATTTTTTCTCTTTTTTTGCATTTCGGTTCTATGTTGCTTAAAAAAAATGAGAATTTTTAGAAGTCCATGACCCCATCTTAAACAGGGGGTGCCAATAATTGTGGAGGGCACTGTATGTATATATATATAAAACATACTGTATATTTGTATTTGCATACTGTATATTAATATTATTGAACTGTTTATAGTGAAAGAACTTGAAATCATCATACAAGAATTTCTCAAGGACGAATAACATACGGATTTGTATTATTTCTATGTTATGAATGTTTGAATATGTATATAGATACAGAGATGGAAGAGCATTAAGGTCAGGATGGCATTTAAGTCCACGAGCTCAGTGAAGGCCCCCAGGATGCTGTAAATCTATGTACTACAGCATATCTTAATATACACACACACAGCAACACTGCTGTGACTTTCCTTAGGACAAAGAATTTGAATATAAAGACAATTAACGATTTTATGTTTATTTGATTTCCCTCATGCTGCCATTATCTATCCCGAACAAAGGAGCAGTCTGAACAAATGGCCACTACTTGTGCAAATTTAAACTAAAGGAAAGAGGAAATACATTGGTTTCCAGAGTGACCATTATATAGTGAGCAATACATTTGGTGCAAATGGATACAATTCATTACAGTTAACAATGACATCCAATTCAGCCCAGCTAATGAACTTCAATACAATCATGTTCGGTATTAAGGAGTGATTTGTTGAGTCTAAGTGTATCATTTTGGAGGCTAATGCTGATGGATGTCTGGTTGTGGAGAGATGGGGACGTGATGGGAGCAGAGAGGTGCTTGTCAAGCACCCTTCTACTACAGTGTAATACTGCATCACCACCTAGTGGTATCATTATGGAAACACATGTTACTACACACAGATGATTTCTAATATAGCTACAACTAGGGTTGGGCATCATTTTAATTTTAACAATTCTTTTTCCAATTCTGATTCTTCCTTTCGATTCCGGTTCTTATCAATTCTCTCCTACAATTCTTTGAGGGGGGAGTTGAAACAGATCACATGCTTATTTCACAGATCAGAGGAACATTTTATTTTGATTCAATGGTGATTTACAGTTTTACCGGGCTTTTTCAACGTAAAATAAAGCCACACATTAGAGCGCCGCTTACTGCGCTCCGTGGTCCGCCTGGAAGTATGGCGGCCTTTACGGAAACCAAAACCTGCGCATGTTAAATTTAGAGCCAACGATCGGATTCAAAACGATTCCAATAAAGAATTGATTCCACTGGAATCGGAATTTTTGAAACAATTCCAAGTTGGAACCGGTTCTCGATGCCCAACCCTAGCTACAACAAAACATTACAGTTTACGGTTACATTTTATGAAACTCACCAATGCCAGAGTTGCCGCCAGTAATGAGGATAACCTTGTCAGAGAAATCACGACCCTGTAGGATCTCCAGAGCAGCAGTGTTTCCATCATACCGTTTTGGCTTCACCACCACATCCTCTACTGTAAATGCCTGACGAGGGTCAAAATATGTGGTCCGCTTGTTAATGTGACTGAAAACGACAGAGGAAATAGGATGTTATAATAGAGACTTAACCCCAGGTTCGTACGTAGGGTCTGGCATATCATGGGAGACCAAAAATAAGCTCATTTGTTTCCTCTGTTAAGCAAACAGAGGTTCAATCATCAATCTACTTACTCAACATAAATCACCTGTCCTTTTTCATCAGTTTCTTGCTCCCAACCATACGGTAAATCTGGAGGAAAAGACAGACATCATTTTTCCTTAACAGCCAGAATGCATGAGAACAAAATTAATATCTTTGCCTCTGGTGATAGTTACATAATAAAAATAACTTTTATTTATCACTTTTACAAACAAAGTTAATGAAAACAAGAAACTAGAAAATCTGATGGTATTAAAAGGTAAGATAGATACAAAGCCATGTTGAACATGTTCCCAAATGCCTTGCATATACAGTATCTCACAAAAGGGAGTACACCCCTCACATTTTAGTACATATTTCATTATATCTTTTAAATGGGACAACACTGAAGAAATTACACTTTGCTACAATGTAAAGTATTAAGTTTAAAGCTTGCATAACAGTGTAAATGTGCAGTCCCCTCAAAATAACTCAACACACAGCCATTAATGTCTAAATTGCTGGCAACATGAGTACACCCTTATGTTAAATTCCCATAGAGGCAGGCAGATTTTTATTTTTAAAGGCCAGTTATTTCATGGATCCAGGATACAATGCATCCTGATAAAGTTCCCTTGGCCTTTGGAATTCAAATAGCCCCACATCATCACATACCCTTCACCATACCTAGAGATTGGCATGGGGTACTTTTCATAAAATCATCTCTCAATGCAACTAAAACCAGCTATTAGGCTAACTGACATAAAACCATGCCAATCTCTAGTGTCATTTCTTCAGTGTTAAAATATATAATGAAATATTCACTAAAATGTGAGGGGTGTACTCACTTTTGTGAGATACTGTATATGTGTGACCCTTAAGCAAATAGAAATACATGCAAGGCCCTGAAAAACAAGTGAATAAAACAAACCTCCGGCACAACGTTTTTTCTTTCCTGTCTTGGGGTGTTCCCACTGTGTCTTCATCTCATCATGGCTGTTGGTACACAAAGACAAAGAAAGATTGGAATAATTTACCCAACCTTCTTTTTGACTTCGCTTCTTTCTCTCTTATTAAGATTATTTTTTTGGCCATTTTAGGCCTTTAATTCGACAGGACAGATGAAGACATGAAAGGGGAGAGAGAGAGGGGGGAATAACACGCAGCAAAGGGCCGCAGGTCGAAGTCAAACCCGCGGCCGCTGCGTCGAGGAGTAAACCTCTATATATGTGCGCCTGCTCTACCAATTGAGCCAACCCGGCCACACTTGACTCCACTTCATTTGTTCAATTATGTATCTATATACAGGGGACAGCACACATTGATGTGATCAGGGATTCCCCTGCCATTGTAAGGTTTAGGTGCAGCACCTAAGCCGGATGAATGTAACTAGAAGACATTTCTCAGATCTAATGACTGTAGTTGGACTTCTTAAGCTTAAGTTTTGTCTTTAAGCTTCTTGAGTGTTATTTATTTACAGTGGGGGAAATAAGTATTTGACCCCTTGCTGATTTTGCAGGTTTGCCCACTTACAAAGAATGCAAAAATCTACAATTGTAATCATATGTACATTCTAACAGTGAAAGACAGAATCCCAAAGAAAATTCCAGAAAATCACATCATATGAATTTATTAAAATTGATAACCATCTGATGAGGAAAAACAAGTATTTGACCCCCTGGACAAACAGCAAGTATTCTGGCTCCTACAAGCCAGTTAGTCTTTCTTTAAGACACAGCCCCAATCCGAACCAATTATCTACATCAAATACACCTGCCTCACCTCGTTACCTGTATAAAAGACACCTGTCAACACCCAAACAACCAGCATCCAACATCACCACCATGGGCAAGACCAAAGAGCTTTCTCACGGACATCAGGGACAAGATTGTTGATCTGCACAAGGCTGGGATGGGCTACAAGAGAATTGGAAAGCAACTTGGAGAAAAAGATCAACTGTCGGTGCAGTTATCAGGAAATGGAAGAAGCACCACACCACCGCCAACCTCCCTCGGTCTGGGCCTCCACACAAGATCTTGCCTCGTGGGGTGTCCCTGATCATGCGAACGGTGAGGAATCATCCCAAAACCACAAGGGGGAACTGATGAATCAACTGAAGGCAGCTGGGACCACAGTTACAAAAGAAACGGTTGGTAACACATTACGCCATGGATTGAAATCCTGCAGCGCACGCAAGGTCCCCCTGCTCAAGAAGAAACATGTACAGGCCCGCATGAAGTTCGCCATTCACCACCTGGACGACTCAGAAGAGGCCTGGAAGAAGGTGATGTGGTCAGATGAGACCAAAATAGAACTTTTTGGCCTCAACTCAACTCGTCGTGTTTGGAGGGCAAAGAACACCAAGTACAACCCAAAGAACACCATCCCCACCGTCAAGCATGGTGGTGGCAACATCATGCTTTGGGGTGCTTTTCAGCCAAGGGGACGGGACAACTCCATCGTATTGAGGGGAGGATGGACGGGGCCATGTATCGTGGAATTCTGGACCGACATCTCCTTCCCTCAGTGAGAGAGCTGAAGATGGGTCGAGGATGGGTGTTTCAGCACGACAACGACCCTAAGCACACCGCCAAAGCAACAAAAGAGTGGCTGAAGAAGAAGCACATCAAGGTTCTGGAGTGGCCTAGCCAGTCTCCAGACCTGAATCCGATTGAAAATCTTTGGAGGGAGCTTAAAATTTGAGTTGCCAGGCGACAACCTTGGAACCTGAATGATTTGGAGGCTGTCTGCAGGGAGGAGTGGGCCAACATCCCTGCCGAAATGTGCACAAACCTTGTCACCAACTATAAAAACCGTTTGACATCTGTGCTGGCCAATAATGGCTACAAAATATTAACATGCTGTTTGTCCAGGGGGTCAAATACTTGTTTTTCCTCATCAGATGGTTATCAATTTTAATAAATTCATATGATGTGATTTTCTGGAATTTTTTTTGGGATTCTGTCTTTCACTGTTAGAATGTACATATGATTACAATTGTAGATTTTTGCATTCTTTGTAAGTGGGCAAACCTGCAAAATCAGCAAGGGGTCAAATACTTATTTCCCCCACTGTATTATCTGCTCTAGCTTTTCCAACGTTTTAGACACAGATATGGTGAAAATAGCGGCCCAAAATTATGTGAAAAGACGCAAAACTACCACAAAGGGACACAAACCGACTACAAAGAGACACTAAATGACCACAGAGAACCAAAACAAACCCAAAGAAAACCAAATGACCAAAACCAGACAAAATCCCACAAAGAGACACAAAATGTAGAGGAAATTGCTTCTTTTTTTTTTTTTTTTTGATAAACGTCACATTTTCTTGATGAAGGACGCCTTCTCGCACTTAACTCGTCCACAAACCGAGGGAAAACACTGGTGATGTAATGTGTTAGGGCTGCAAATAACGAATATTTTCATTATTAATTAATCTGTCGATAATTTTCTAGATCAATCGATTGATCATTTGGTCTATAAAATGTCAGAAAATAGTAAATAAATTCCATCCTAGTTTCTCAAGTCCAAGGTCATGTCTTTAAATGTCTGGAAACAGCATTTTCTGTCATTTGTTACATGAAAAATGACTTATCAAAATAGTCGCCAACTATTTTTCTGTCAATGGACTAATCAATTAGTCGACAAATCATTGCAGCTCTAGTGCCAGATTGAGCCAAAAGTCAAATTTTCATCTGCAGACTCTTGGTTGGTTGATTTTGTACATTAACAAACAAGTGAGAAGAAAAACCCATTACACTTTTTTTAGATCGCTAAACAACAGTGGTCACAACTGAAGCCACCTGTGTAAATCTCTAGTCTATATCCATGACATTCCACTTCCGGGATTGCTCCGTTGCCGTCGGAAATTCCGCCAGATTTCACTTTTTTTCAGCCGGATGTCCATTACCTTCCGCTTTCTTTGTGTTGGAATTTTAAACTCCGATCGATTTATGAGGACTATGGTTAACTGCTCCTCAGATCTCTGCAGGGTAAATCCAGACAGCTAGCTAGACTATCTGTCCAATCTGAGTTTTCTGTTGCACCACTAAAACAACTTTTGAACGTACATGTTCCACCAAAACAAGTTCCCGAGACTATTTTGCAGAGGCGCCACGGCTTTTCCCATTGCTTAGTGCCACCCATGACGATTGTGATTGGTTTAAAGAAATGCCAAAAAACCAGAGCATGTTTTTCTCATTACATTACATGTCATTTAGCTGACGCGTCGACATGTCATGGAAGCTCCTGGTGCAGGCTCTGCCGCCATGGTAACAGACGATGACCACCCCGACGACAGTGGTGATGAATATAACATTACACACCTTTGGCCATAAAGTTCATAATCAACGTTTTTTTTACTTTTACTTCTAATACTTAAGTACATTTAATATCAGAAAATTACTTTTGATACTTAAGTACAATAAATATTAGATACGTTAAGTAATATTCTAAAAGGAGACTTTTACTTCTACCAAAGTCATTTTCTGGTAAGATACTTTATACAAGACTGCTCAGAACACGCAGAGTTAAAACACTAGCATTACACACTAATACAGAAATTAGAAACTTTTCATCTTTACAGTTTGAATAATTTGAGTGACTTCACACAAATCAATATTTTCTTTAAAGAAAAGGGAAATTCTTTCACATGAATTTTTTTGTTTTTTAACATACCAGTTTTTTAGGTACTAAACAAGAAGGAATGACAATCTAAAGTTTGTTTCAATAGATTTATAGTTTTGTTTTGTCTGTAGTAATTTACCTAGGCTAACTACTGGGGAAGAAAAGCTACAAACTAAAGGTAAACGTAATAGTAAGAAGTGTGTGACTAATCCCGCATCAGGCGAGCCACACGTTTTCATCAACACATTGGATGTCCTCTTGCCATGCACCTGCATCATCTTTTACATACAAATGAATGTGGTGTTTCTATTGCTTCCACCTCCATTACTTTCTGAAGTAAACTTTCTGTTTTTCACATGTTTTATAGCTGTGTATGTAACCTCAGACATCTTGCCTGGCTATTGATATCTTTTCTCTTTTACCTCTTGACTGTTTCTCTCATATGGTATAGTGTATAACTATTTCATTCTCACTTGGTCTTTCTTTATTTCCAAAAAAATGTCTTTCTGAGCTCTCCCTATATATACAGTATGTGTTCACTAACAAGTCTAAAACAAGACACCTGCATGTGTTTGAAATGTAACAGGCAGAAATCCATCGTGTTTTGAATGTGTGGTTAACAGTTTTGACAGCAGTGTGTTAGCATTAGCATCAAAGTGCTGTAAATCCAGTGTTGTGCAGGTTGTGGTTAAAGCCATGGGATAAGTGTGTAGACTTGTCAACTGTGTTCAAGCAATGCAAAAAGAACTACAGTTTGGTCCGCATGAACTGCTGCTGTGCAGACTGTAGTTAGAGTTTTCCGCGTGTCTTCAGTTGTGCCCACTGTCGTTTAGATATTGAAAGAAATAACTAAATCATACAGCATAAATTAAACAAAACCTAATAAAAGCTGTTATTGAAAAGGCACATATAATCATAACACAAGCAGATGAGACAAAATATTACAAAGGACTACAACAATTTTGCAATTCAAGAATACTAAGGACACATGACACACTGTGAGGACTGGAGCAAGATAAAATGATAAAATGTTAAATGTGAAATGCCATGTTGGCACTGTTGTTTCTCCAATAACCAAAATGTACATTTTCTAGGTAAAGAATCATTCATCAATCAGTCTTCTTCCTATCACCACGAGCAACCTCGTGCACTGTCCTGTCAAATGTGTCATGATTTTATATTCAAATAGTAACTCTGTCATAAAGCTATGCCTCTCACTTCACAACTACTGAGCTACACTACTGCATACTACAGTATGACGTTCAGATACAGTCTTAACGTTATCAACATTTCATATTAAAAATCTTTCTTGCACCCAGTCGCACAAGAACTACCGTGACGTGAGCTCTGTAGACTTTATAATAAATGCTATCAATTCAGACAACAGAAGTTGTTTAAACTGGTGTAGCTAGCAAGCTGTGCTAGCCACAGGTTGATAACACCGATATAATGCGTTGGTTGGTTGGCGAACAGGGCTAAAGCTTAACTCCTAAATACAGACATACTGGTGTTGACAGATAGGATGAGGGATTTCACTCACCTTGCATAGTAGACCCAACCATCTTTGGTAGATCTCTCTTCCCATCCGGGTGGTAACTCATCCTCACTATCTGTATCGTCCATACCTGCGTATTTTAGAGCTGCCATAACTTACGTTTTTCAAGTAAACGACGGCGCTACAAACACAAAGCCAGTGAGGAATATCTACTCTGAACAATGAAAGCAACTGTCAAAGACTGTTGGTAGAGAATTAGAGAATTACCAGCGTTTCCCGGCGGCATTTCCGCAACAACACGGTGACGCTAACCGAATTGCCTTTTGGGAAATTGAGGCTGAAGAAAAAACGCTGCGGTTGGCACAGCAAAGTCAAATGTCCTTTATTGAGTTTTACATTTCATTTTTGTGAATGCAGGCAGAAGCAGCTCAAACTAAATACCATTCATTTTTCCACCTTGGAAAAAAAGGACCAAAAGGCAGATGGCTGTGCATGTGATTTAAACTATTTTTGGTAACACTTGTAGGCTAAGGGTGAATTAGGCTACCATGAATTCATGCATGATTTAATGCATGAAAAAGCTTGAATGAATTAATGTAGTACTTCATGAACTATCAGGAAATTAATAGTATAGGCTATCACATGCATGAGTAAATGCAATAAGTTTAATGTAACAACTTAGGTTTTCTGAGTTCTGATTTCTGAGTTATTAATGATGTTCATGTCTTTATCATAGTTAAATCTGCCAGTAAAGGGAAAGGCCAAAAAACTGACCAGTTACAGCAGTGCATATAATTCTGTTGAATTCCAATTGACTGTTGAATTCCATTACTTTTTTATGATTTCATGTTTGTGGCCCTTCAAGTGAAGTGGTGACTAGTCCGTCATAACATTGATAACATGTGATTACAGGGACATTATCTGATGCCTTTTTGGGGTTTAGTGTGGCTGTAAAGCAGAAAGTTGCAGCAATGAGGGCCACATAAGCACAAAGAAGCTTTATCCAGTCTCTGCTTTGTAGCTTGCTACATGCCCCCTAAAAGAATATCAAGAGTGGCAGCATTGTTATGTACTCAAAGAGAAGCTGATCTGCACATTTGGCTATACTTTGTTCCATTCCATATGTGCCACTGTTTGCTAGGGTAGTGATTCAACTACTGCTTTAAGAATTTCTGTTATTACTGTGAAGGACAGGTGGAGTGGTCTCTATTTTGGTTATTTCATGACTTCCAAGGGAACTTTAATGCTTTATGGTGCTGACTTTGACAAATCTGCTGACACTTGGTCAGCAGGCACCTTATTAAGTATTATTGATTGCAAATACTTTCATATTCTAAACAGACTCTGAGAGTTCCTCCAGCTCCAATTTTCCTTTCAAAGAATGACCAATGAGCAGCATCCCTTGGCTACTCCCTAACTCCCCAAAAATGTAGAGCAGAGGTCAAGCTGCTGATGCACTAAAGCATGAGGATCATGCTGTTATCAGATGACTTCATCATGATGGCACAATCACAATAATGTATACTATTCAGAGTATGTGAATGATGCAGAGATTAATATAATGTACCTAACACTCCCTTCAACTTGTAACAAAACAGTATTACACCTCCAATTACTTTAATGCTAACAAAGAAAAAATATTAGCAATTGGAAATTGTGTGACCTGATGAGCCACTCCATAAATTCATTGTTCTGCAACAACTTCCTGCTACACAGGGTCCTGTCACTTCCAGCTGTTATATGGTGTGTCTGTCAGAAAGCCTTTTTACATCAACAAATTAATCTGACAGCTACTTTGCAGATTAAGATTTTACATACAACATGATGATCTTATAAAACATGATGTTAGTATTAACTAAAATAAAATTAGCTCCACCTCCACCAGCTATAACATTAAAATAACGAATAATTAAATATTATACAATGTAACACTGACAGCGGCCATTCTGTTGCAGTACTTTTACTTCACTATACTTACTTGTAGGCTACTTATAATTTGCTGTAAGTAAGATATTGAATGCATCATTTTGTATTTTTAAACTGTGGGATTGCTGCTTAAGTAAAGGGTGTGAATACTTTTTCTACTACTGGCAAACACAGATACCTACATTATTTGGAATATGGACAGAAGTAGGCTACTTTATTAATCCTTTATTGGGGAAATTCTATATTTTAGAGAAAATGTAGGCCTGTGTTTCAGTTTCAGTTCAGACCAACGACAGAAACCTGCTATGAGAAGATAGATACCTGTTATGGAGCCGGGACCAGAGCAGCCTAAAAATAGCTGGACTTCTATAAACACTCATAAAGATTTAAAGAACCTGGGTGTATTTCCCTTGGACTATAAAAAAATAATTTCCAAATCATCTAACTCAAGGGTCTTCAAAGTTTTTTTAAGCCAAGGACCCCTTAACTGAAAGAGAGATGGAGCAGGGACCAGAGATAGTGTATAAAATGAAGTTGCATATTAAACTGTGCCTACAATTATGTGTGGGGCAGCCTAAAGCCTTTATACATACATTTTTTGGCATACAATACTAAGCTTTTAAAATAGCCTTATAATTGTTGGCATGATTTCATAAATCATGTTTTAATTTTAAAACATACATGTGGCACAGTGATACCTCAGCATATACTGTATCTGTAGATTGCTATCTTATCTTATCTTACCTATAAGCCAGTAAGCCTATCATCAGTGAGGATTTATATTTGCTAATAATATGTTGGGTTTATGTTATGACTTTTTAATTTTTTTTAAAACTTTCAAAAATTAACAATAATTTGGAGGCCCCCCTGCACCGACTCAGAGGACCACTTAAGGGTCTAACTGATTCAACTCGGTGTCAAAATCGGTCTATCTATACCCGAGATGTAAAAGACATAGCTTACATTCAAGTGACCCATAACGAGAAGAACAAACCATGCAATGTAATGACATTACTTTCCTCTATGATGGTTCACTGTATCCTCAACTCGGCCACAGCGCATGCCTCTGGGCAGTAGAAAGGGGCGGGGCTAGGAGGTGGGCCGACCAACTGTATGCAAGAGTGTGTTTGTGTGTGTTCGTCTCAACGAAGCACGAAATATGTCTCCTCTCAGCAAAGACGCACACACTAACGGGAGATGTGCTAGTTAACGGTTTTTTGATATTGAAAGTTTTGATTTTGTCGACTTAAGATTGTTTCGATGTTATACTCTGTATATTAAAACATTCCGCTTGTAAAACGCAATATTTATTGGCCAAGAGCTGCCGACTTCGTTTCTACTAAAGAGTGTCCGCTTCCCCTCCCCTCGATGAAGCGCTGCGATGCCCTCTGATTTTATATCCCTCCTTAGCTCGGATCTCGACCTCAATTCCCCCAAATCTCTATACTCGAAAGGTAAGATTTTACTAAATAAATGATACTATGAAGACACTAATCCGTTTGTCCTGGTTTAATCGGAAGTAATATACATGTATTGATAGCTCATGTTAAGCTGCTAGCTAGCAGTACTTAGCTTATTTTCTGCTGTTAGCCAACCTAGCTAGCATAGTTAGTTAGCTGCATTTGGCTTGTGCACTGGCGAGTACCTGGTTGGTTAGCTGCCCATGTGACATGCGTGGAAGACCATGATACGCTAGGTTGCTCGTGTAATTATACGTGAGATCATATCATCGATGTGATTCGATTAGTCATTATTTAGTGTGCTGGTGATGGCTAGCATTAGGTTAGTTACATACTATTAGCTAGCTACGGCTACGTGAGGTCGCTTTCCAGCGTGTGTGTGTGTGTGTGTGTGTGTGTGTGTGTGTGTGTGTGTGTGTGTGTGTGTGTGTGTGTGTGTGTGTGTGTGTGTGTGTGTATATCGCGAGAGAAGGACGAAATGTAGTACATGCGTGTTGTTTTGTGTATCCTCCTAGTTAGTTTTGTTGACTGACAGTCCCTCTGTTATTTTGGTTTATCGGACACGTGTCCGTCTATTATGTTATTATTAGGAGTGTGTCGCAACATCAATTAGGAACTAGACCGTTAACTCTTGTTGTGATCAACTGCATTAGTGGATTTGTACTGGCTTTCAGCAGCACTTTGTCTGCAGGTCAATTTCCTCCCTGTTAACAAGTGTATCAACTGTGTAACTGTCTGTGAATCTGCTACTCAACACTGGCATCTATCGTGCTATTGCTTATTCATGAGCAGGCCTTGTATGTTGTGTGTTGTGTTGTAACCTGAGACATGGATTTATGCATTTTAATAGGACACTGGTGGACAGCTATTTCACCCTCTGGTCTTAAAATTGGACATTTTATTGTATTCACTGTACAAATTTGACTCCTTTTATTATTTGAACTGTTAAAAGCCGTCCTAGGGACAGGTGTTGTGAATTACCCATGGCTACATACACTGTGATACAGGCATCGGATTGTTATTTATGTAATAATCTATGTTTTTTTTTGTATCTGTCCCTATTTAAATAAACTACAAATAAAAAAATAAATGTAGTCCACATTTGAATGATTAACAAATAGCATTTATGTCCAGTGCAATCTTTACCGACCTGCTGTTCTCACATCTGTCTGGCTGCTATGTATAGGTTGCTCATGGGCCAGCAGAATGCACTGCTATATGACCCTGAAATGCTCTGTTGAGCCTGCCATATGGTCACAATGTTGATTGTTTATTTATATCTCAGCAATTGTGTGTGTGCTTGTGTTGAGGTCAAGGTAGCAGACATGCTCATCCACGATCTAGTGGGAGACCTCATGTATAGACTGTAAAAGTGAGAGAAAGGACAGCTGGTAGTGCTGGGCGGTATACCGGTTTATACCATATACCGGTGTTAATTTCCCGTATGATATGAAAAATTCATATCATACAGCTGAAGTAATCTGCGAGTGAATTGAGAACGGGAGCCCTGTTAACTGCGTACCCTTCTCACTCATGGTAGTAACTTTATAACACAACAATTAATAACCCACAACTAACTCTATTTAACAGGATAAAACACCATAGCACACAACAATTTGTGATTTAAACAATTTCTAGCCTAGCTAGCCAGGTAGCATAACAGTCTGTTAAGCTGGGAGAGGCTTGGGTCGCTACTGCACATTCAAGAATAGAGAAGAAAGTTAGAGGATGAAAAAAGACGGGAGATACACCAGAACAACGTATGCTCAAGAGAGGAGCCGTCTGTTGTTCCTAAGTTTTTTGTTTATAAAAAATGACTCGGCCGTGCTAACGTTACTCGGCCGTGCTAACGTTACTCGGCCGTGCTAACGTTACTCGGCCGTGCTAACGTTACTCGGCCGTGCTAACGTTACTCGGCTGTGCTAACGTTAAAGACATGTCACTTCAAGCATGCAGCGGAGCAACATTATTAACGCAATAACAATCCACCTACAGACCGCTGAGAAAGACGGGTTCAGAGCAATGATTAAAACTCTGGATTTAAGATGTCTTGCCTCGCTGAAATACGTCCGCCAACCTACTAACATTATTCAAACACTGAAGGAGCCGATAGGGGGAGTACTGAATTTAAGTGTTGGGGTATCCTGCCACCGTCTGTCTATTGCGTTCCAAGACAGCCGTGCCACAATTGGATTTCATAAGGGCGAATTGTTAAATTGTTACAATGTAATTTAAAATCTGCTTTAAAAATTGTCCATATGTGCTCGTGCTGTGTTCCCCAAGTGGTAGGCCAGGTCTCAGCTGCTACACGTGACAACATGAGTTTTTTTTTTATATTCTTTTTTGCCCCCAAATGTTAAACCTCAATAGTGACCTGAATCTTAATCTCTTTAAATTGTTACATAAATAATAATAGTGATAGTAAAATATATATTTGCATGCCAGGTCTTTTAGTAGAGTCCCCTACTCTGACTTTAGGAACCACTTTTAGGATTTGTATAGTCTTCCAACTCTGTAACTAAAACATGACAGCAATTTGGTTTTAACAAGTCAGCACAATGTGTATGGAGAAACCCCATATGTGTCACTGTAAACAGTGTTGGTCATCTTACTTTAAAAAGTAATTAGTTACAGTTACAAATTACTTCTCCCAAAAAGTAATAAGTTAGTAACTCAGTTACCACATTGTAAAAGTAATTAGTTACTCGGCAAAGTAACTGTGACGTTATTTTTTATGTTCTATAACACTATTACGTTCTAACGTCTTTAACGTCAAAGATGTTTATATTAACTGATTGAAGATGTGTTCAGCTCGGCCTTGGTCACCGGTTGCTGACCCGAAAAATCGAGTGTTGCTTGTTTTAACAGAGTGGCTCCGTCTCCTTTCGCTGGAGCTCACGCTAGCTGGATTTGGGCTGGGGGTTGGGTTAGCAGCAGCAACAAGTGTCGTGTTGGCATGTGTTGATGTGAGGGGCTTCATAAGATTTGAGTTGCTTGAGGCAGACGTAGATAAAGTCTTTTTTTCCTGGGCATGTTACATAAACATTCTTGAACTTGAACTCATTCTTGCCTTTAATTTCAATGAGCGAGAAGTAGTGCCGTCGAGAACGCTACCTTTGAATTCCCCTGGCTCGTCGCGGTCATGTGTTTAGTGGTAGTCAGAGCGTGCAGTCATATGCAACGGTGTCATCATCCTCACCCCCGCTCTCTCCAGGCAGCTGATGTCACCTCGCGCTTCATTCAACCAAATTGTAGTAACGCGCCACTTTACATTCTCAGTAACGATAACGGCGTTGCCACGATGGGAAAAGTAATTCATTAGATTACTCCGTTACTGAAAAAATAACGCCGTTAGCAACGCCGTTATACTTAAACGCCGTTACTCCCAACACTGAATGTAAATAACAAAGGGGCTCGGAATAAAAGGTTGTCAAACAATATTTTCAGACAACTTCATTAGTTACACAAATGCCACCCTTAACAGATCTTTACAGACCGTAGAGTGCCGTTACCTGAAACCGGTGATTTAATGTCACCGCTCATTTTACACACAGTTTAACAACAAAACAAAATGCTGAGTGAACATTACTAGCTACGTTTTTCATGTTGGTTTTGAGCGGTATGCACCCCCACTAACCTGGAAAACGTTTGTTAAAAAGGTGACGTTAATACAGCATGTCGGAGGAATACAGCGTCTCCTGCAGCGGGGAGTCAGAGGCAGAGGGACCACAGCGTTCGCTAACGTTAGCTTCTTGTCTCATCTGGGGTCTGATAAACAGTAAATTCATCAAATTCTGTGTCCACAATTAGGGCTGGGACGGTATGGATTTTTTCCTACCGCGGTTGAAAAGCAAGAAATTCTCGCGGTAGAGCGGTATACCGCAACCCCCTTACGAGAGTAGCGTAAGTTAGAGCGAGAATGGCAGGGTGCCTTAAGTGAGTGACGTCAGTGCCCGTGTGGTCGCGCAAGTACCTGTCGCTGTTCAAGTTGCTCACCCTAAGGGGAGAGAGAGCGGATGACAGTTCGCTTGAGTTCAGTAGAGCCGACAGCTCTGCGGAGTCGCGTAATTACGACTTTATGACTTTTCATAAACCGCTGAAGGAGCGGCGGTGCGCGGTGTACATAGCGGAAACCCTGTCGTGCGTCTGGACTATTTCTGATACTGTGGCGGCAGAAATTTGAAACTCAACATAGAGGAAACAGTGCAATGTGTGCCGCTTTGACACTTCCCAAAGTGTTATCTATTTGACATCATCATCACTGTATTTTTCCTCCAACTTAAAGTAGAAACATAATGTGATTTTGCATAGTTTATTTTTTTTGCTGACATTTTTTACGACACAGCTTGTATATTATCTTATCCTGCTCCCCTTTTTCAAGTGTTTTCATTTAGATGGATAGAAAATCCAAAAAATACAGTTTAGTCTTAGTCTTAGTAGGGGGAAAAAAATCTTGCATCAACATGAGAAACTTGAGCTATAGCATCAGTGTGTGCGATTAGATTCCATTGTATGAGACTAACTTGGACATGTGATGTACAGATTTGGTGTGGCCATAGAATAACAATATAGTGTGCATAAGAACAAGCCATTTGTTTGTCATTCATTTTTGTACATTGTGAGAACAACTCTGCAAAGACTAGAATTAATCATGTTAAACATGAAATTGGAGTTTATTTTTGTTCTGTTGTTATTTCATTGAACTAAATGTATTCATTTCATTTGCGTGCATCCATTGAGCTCCATTTACTGTCGGTCAACTGAGACGTATAAGAAGAAATGAAAGTGCCCTCTGCCTCATGATGTTTATTGACACATCCGTTAGGGGTGTAAGAAAAAATCGATACACTTGAGTATTGCAATATTTTATTTTGCAGTACTCTATTGAGCTTCTAAAACGCAATATTGATTTTTTTTTTTTTTTTTTTTTTTAGTTTTTTTTTTATGTTGTGTTTAAACCCCCTACCGCTAGATGTTTATGCTGAGATGCACCACCAGTGTCCTTGCCTAACAGTGCCTAGCAGTGCCTGACTTTTTGATAGAAGCTAACAATGTAGTTATGACTGAACTATGGCCTACTTTAGAATATAAACATTAGCTCACTAAGAACCTGTGAACCACTATCCCAAACTAGCAGTTTGATTTTCTGTGTACTGAATTGTTTACCTAAAGTAAACTTCTTTGACTTTTATGCACATCGTCTTTTTTAAATTGTAGTTTTTCTAAAATTATATTAAAAAGAAATCCCAATATATCGTCTTACGCACAGTATCGGAAAACTTTGCAATATATTGAATCGTGACCCATGTATCGTGATACATATTGTATAATATAATATACAGCCTTAACATCCATGTCTATTTATTTATTTACTGCACCTTTTGTAAGCTAGTATAGTGGTCATGTTCAGTCTAGGTTGACTACCACAAAGCTTGTGTTTTAGAAAGGTCAAAATAAGGAATATGACATGCATGATTGTCTTTTATGGAAATGTAAACTAGATGTTCATGGTAGTATTTGGGTTATAACCCAAGCTGGAATCTGGTTTATTCATCTGATCTACATTAGCAGGCACATGGAGAACCAAATAGAGTACCGAGCCATTCATTGTCAGTATAATTCAGTTTCAATGTAAACACAAATGTTGTAAATGGCCAAAAATTGAATTCTTAGTGGTTTTGAGTGCAATGAGTAGCTCTTTTGTCTGCATTCTAGCCTGAACATATTGTTACGAGTTCAAGAGTTTAATTAAAGGAGCCATTATTTGGCGCTCAGAGACATTCTTGGTCTGCATTTTTTTTTTTTTTCATTTTCAACAGAAACATAGCCCTCATGTATTGTCTATTCATCTGCCATCCCCCCTCTTAGCTCCAAGCCAGCTGCAAAGAATAAAAATGGACTGGTGACCTTGCCATTTGGCAAAACCTTTAAAGCATGTGTAATGTGAGCAGTGCATAACATTGAGATGAGGTAATTTAATTGTTCTAAGTGTAGGTTTAACTCAGTCCGCCCCCTGGCTGGCTGGTATGTTGCAGTCTACTTTTTTGGGCATACTCGGACAAGCTTGTAGAACTGTGCACATAAACTAAACCGATACAATCATGTGATTTCTATAAAAGCAAATGGAGATCAACACCAAAATCCCTGAACATTATCAGTGACCAGTATTCAATTGGGAGCAGTGGGAAGTTCCGTTCTATATTTTTTTCAACTGAGGTTTATGAGTCAAGACATATTTTCTCCTGTACAGTTACTCTCTTTATTAAGCGTTCCTCCATCAATCAAACCGTTTGATTTGGACAGTAAAGCCATTTCTCTTGTAACCAGAAATACTATATCTGTACTGAAAGGATGTGTGGTAGCCCAGAGGAAGCACCTTATTCTGTCCACAAAATAAGAGAAGGAAAATGAAGGGGACTTTAATTGTATTAAATGCTTTTCACCTTGATGGTAAGCAACACTTTTGGAGTCCTAAATGTAATGTGACGGTAGAATGGAATATCCAAAACCCCAAAGTACCAGAAGTGAGCACCAAACACAGCTGTTTGACAACAAATAACCCTTACATTTAACATCTTTGGTTTTTTTTCCTTAGTCTGAAATGTGTTTTTGTTGAGGAAAGTAAGTAAACTAAAACTATGAAGTAAACATTTGGGGTAAACCCTGTATGCAGGAAGGACGTGTGTAAGCAAGCAGACATTATTGATTAATTGAAAATAAAATCTCACTTTTAAGTTCCTATGCTTGTGCTCTTTTGCTCTGTGATCTTTAAACACTCAAGGAGAGAGTGTGACGTGTGCATCATTCAGACTAGCATTTAACCCAGTGTTGACTCATTTTGATCTGGCCAATGGATGTCATCCAACCGGCTTTGTGACCCTCCTCCCAATCTGGGTTAAAGGATGCCCAGCCCAGTGAACAGGCATTCCTGTTATCCTTCTTATGTAATGTAGTACTTTTTTTGTAGGAATATGTATGTAATACCTGACTGCTGCATATGTAGTGTGAGTCTGTGACCAATGATGACATTTGTTATGTGAACAAGGTTGAACAAGCACTCAGTACACTCAGAAAATACACACATCTCCTGTGTGAAAGGGGTAATAGTCAAGACTGAGGTCATGTCGGGTTGCCAGTCAATCTGTAATGCATCCATGCACAAAGACACTCTCTTTACACCATGAACAAAGAACAACAGACACAGATGGAGTATTACCGTGAGGATCATGCACACTTTGCTATTTGCTTGAAGCCCACATTAAAGTTCATTATGTGGGCTATTGTCCAAGACTCATAGGTTTATAGAGATCTTTTGTTTGGCATTGTATTTTAAAAGTTGTGTAATTTTACACTGTCATGGTTTGTCTGGTTTAAAGGGATGGTTCACTTAAACAACATGGTCATCGACAATAGTCTACAGATGTCATTACGGACAGTTTCACTGGTGTCCTGCACAGGACACTGTTCACAGGAGGAGCTGTGTGAATTAATAACAACTCTTTGTAGATATGGAAAGAAACATTGCTGATCAGTTTTTTAAAATGTAATTTCTGGGCACTTGGAGCACCACAAACTCCACGCTGCAAGCTACATTTTCAAACCCCCTGGGTGGATAAACAGTTTTTATTGTATTTTTGAGAGAACTATCCCTTACCATGGAGCTGGCCTCTATCTCAAACTAGAGTACTGAACTAGAGTGCTGTGTAGCTCTTTGTGTGAATTGTGACTTTGTGTTGTCAACAGCATCGTTGTCGTCACAGAACTGCAAGATCATGTGTCTTGTCAGTTTCACTATTCTGCTGGCGCTAAGTCATAGCTGAGTATCAGATGACTACTACACATGCTGGGTGCTGCCGATGCACAGCTGAAATATCCATGTCAGGGTGTTAATGGTTCCTCTGTTTCTTAGCAACCAGACTACCTAATCGTGTTTATCTGCCATCGCATGCAGTTTATTCCTGTGTAGCTGCAGTGGTTGGTTATATCCTACTAGAAATCATCTAACCATCAAATAGCAAGGACTGTCTCTGTGGGTCTTATTACACTAAAACCCACGGGAGGCTAATTTAGTTTATCATAAGATAGCCTGTGTTGTGTTAGTGTTGACAGCAGAATATTTTGTACATGTGGGAAAAACTAAACATGACACCGAGGTTTTGCTTTCAGTCCCATTCCAGGATTCCTATTGACACCACTACATTTTGTGAAGAATATGTACTGCACTAGTTCAGCACACCGGGTCTGCACTGGGTTCGGTTTTTGGCCAATGATAAGTACATAATAATGTATGCTTGGTGTTCAAGGTGTTTAACTTGTGAACTTAAACCTGACCATCTCAAGTTAACTGGCAGCAAAAGCAGATATTGCTCTGTCCTCTTTTAAAAAAAACGGTGAGTCATAAAATTCCCACTCGTGAGTCATGGAAAACCTTTTTGAGTTACTTTATCCTGGAAAAAAACAATAGTCTTTTTTTTTAGTGTTTTTTTAGGACCTAATTTATCTTCTCCTGCTCATCCTTTATGACAGAGTCGGTATATGACCTCCTCCCCAAAGAGCTCCAGCTCCAGCCGTCGTCCACCCAGACAGACCCACCCACCATGAGCCAGAAGAGTGGGGGAGAGGCGGGCCCTCCCCCCTCTGCAGCCTTGGCTTCAGGTGAGCTACCTGCTAAGTCCATGAAAACCATGATCTGGAATCAGTTTCCTCTTGCCAAACTATTCCCCAAAACAGTAGGGGTGAAAAACTCCAATTGCCTTATATCAGTGTCTGGGGGCAACTTCACCCTTTCACCAGTTTCTGAGACAATATTTGTGACTGTTTGAGATTATAAAATAGTATAGTATTTATATTTCACCGAAGGTATTTTAATACTGCTGGCATAGCAAGGCACGGCCATATTGTTTTTCACTTGGGTATATTAGGCGTTTCGCTGGTTCCATGAGGTTACGGTGGCGGGGTGTGGGGGAGTGTTAGAGGTGATTTTTACAGTTTAATCTTCTTTTTACAGACTTAATCTGTATTTGAATATATTTTGGGATTCTCAATTTTTCCATTATCAGGCTGTATTAAAGGAACCATTGTTTAGTGAAAATCTATTGTGCCCTCTCAGTTTGACATGTCAGTTTTAGGTGACCCCATTAGGAACTTTCTTATAATCCAAGCAGCAGCGTGGGAAGAGGCATTGCGTAACTTGGCTCTGTGTGTTGGGCCTTTGATATTCACCCAAACTGTAACAAGTGCCTGCAACTCTTAACCTAACCAGTTCACTTTATAAAACTGAATGACTGAAAAAAGATATATGTAAAAATCACTAAATATAGTTTTCATCCAGCTTCTAAACTCCAGTTATTATTTAACTAACCTATACCATGCTACTGGCAGTGGCTATGATTTAAGAATCCCATTGGCTTCTTTGTAATGAAAGTCCTACACAGTCCTTTTCCTGGAAAGCTTTGCTCCAAGAAATGGCGAGTTTGCATTAACAGCATGCTAACATAGCTTGTTCTTTCTCATTTTACTCATTTTTTCAGCCCCCCCCCCCGTGATGCTTGTGCTTAATGCTTTCTTTTCACTCGTATTCAGGTGATACAGCCTTAGAGATGCAGCATAACCAGTACTGCTGATCCAGATACTGTCTTTTGACTTACTTCTCATTTCCACAGCATGCGTAACGGCTGCGGACCGGCTCCGCTGCGTGTCTGCTGCGTGCTAGGCGGAGGCGTTCCGCAGACGTTCCACATCCAGTAGAAATTTCCGGTTAAGAAGTCATCTCAGACATTCCTCATGTTGGGTGCCCGGATAGCTCACCTGGTAGAGCAGGCAACCATATATAGAGGTTTACTCCTCAACGCAGCGGGCCCGGGTTCGACTCCGACCTGCGGCCCTTTGCTGCATGTCGTTCCCCCTCTCTCTCCCCTTTCATGTCCTCAGCTGTCCTATCAAGATAAAGACTGAAAATGCCCCAAAAAATAATCTTAAAAAAAGACATTTGTCCTGTTATGACATTATATTGTGTTCCAGAGTCCTTTGAATAGCACATCTGTCTGAAGGTGTCCGTATAGTTTTTATAAGTTGTGTTTTTAAAACACAAACAGCCTATGCTCATTTGTCAGTCACACATACTTTACATACAACAGTAGGTCATCGGATAATTTATTTTGGTCTCAGACTGTTCGAGCTTTGAAGCTAAAATTATGGATCTACTCTTATGTTTCAAATCAGTAATTATGAAGGTTATGTCTCTTTATGAAACAGTGAAGTTGCCCCAAGCTATCATTGGACTTTCTTTTTTTGGTCTGATCTTGGATCATGGTTTAGGGCAGCCAACATCAACTAAAACATCTCTAAAGGATTCTGTTCTTGAGTTTCATCTACAGCAAGAGCAAACTAACTGGTCAGCAGTGTTGGAGAGAGCACTTTTGTTAACGCTACCTTTTTTAACTATCCTGTCTGACCCAGCTGGCCCTAAGCAGCGCTGATCAAAAGCATGACTACTGTAATGTCCGTCAGATCATCATTAACCAAATACACATGCTTCAAAATGTCTATAAATGATCAACTTCAAAAGGAATTCCTTCTTCATTATATGAACTTATCCAATTTACTGATTGACAGAAGTTGAATCTTGAATGATCAGCTCTCTTGTTGCTCATTGGCTGTCTCGTTTTTATTGCAGGAAGTTCCCTCTGAGGCAGGGAGTGTCTGCATATAAAATGGTCTGCAGTTCACTGCTCCATAGGTCAGAGGCTTGTTTATTCTGTCTCCATGGCTACGCTCAGTCCCAACCAAATCTTCCAATTGGCATGCACAAACTACTGTTTACTACTGAATGCACATTGCACAAACTGTACTGTAACCCTGGCAACCCTGGCAAAGTTAATTTGGCGCCACATTACCGGCTTGCAAATTTGGCTGTACAAGAAAGTTTGACCAGATTTTTTTATGTTTCTTTCTGGCAATGTGTATGTAACAACTTGTAGCTTGCTTTTGTTTTTGTAAACAAAGCATGTCAGTTTTGTCACATTGATTTTTAATTGAGAAAGGTTTTGTAGGAATCAAAACATTGTGGGACCTATAGTACCCTTCTCAACTTTAACTTCAGAGTATTTGATCAATGCTTGAAAGTTCTCGCATGCACAGTGAGAGCATATAACCCACAACAGTCTGTTGAAATTAGAGTTGGGAAGAGGGGAAATCAATACAAATCATGCACAAATTCAGCTGCTTGAATGGGACTGCTAGCCTGCACTGTGCTGAACATCTGTACTAACTTATTTATCTGTATATACTACTACAGATGCCACCTCTTCCACCTCCAGCCCCTCTGCCTCTTCCTCCCTGGCCATGGGAGTCCCATCCACTGGCTCTATCTCATCCTCAGAGCATCTCAAGATTCCCCAGCATCTCCACTCCACTGGAGGGGATGGAGCTGGAGCTTCAGAGATTCAAGGTATGGAGGGTGCTGTGTCTGCACCCAGCAGAGGCAGCAGTGGAGCAAACACCGCGTCAGGAGACACAGGGTCAGGAGCGTTGTCAGGGCTAGGAGTCCAGCAGCCTCAAAACACCCCATCAAAACGGAGGCCCGTGTTGAGCATATCCCCGCCACCTGAGGATCTATTTGACGACAGCCAGATGTCTTGCCAAGAGGAGCCTGCCATATCTGGTCCAATAGGTCCAGATTCAGAGCATAGCAGCAGCATGTGGGCTGATGACTCCGTCTCCAACTTCAGCTTGATCAGCTCCGTCTCCTACAATGACAACACAGAGGTGCCGCGCAAGTCGAGGAAACGCACCCCTCGCCAACGGCCTGGGCCAAAGCCTGCTCCTCCAGAGGACAGCATGGATGTGTTTGATGCCGACAGCGCCAAGGGCCCTCACTTTGTCCTATCCCAGCTGGGCACAGACAAGACCAGTCCCATAGCTAGGTGGGGTGACCCTTGTCCAGAGCACATTTTGTCCTCATTTTAACTCGTATCTCTGTCCCTCTGTAGGAATAAACGTCACATTTTATTTTGCAATGGTAATTTAATTTCTATAAGTCATATTAATGTTGTGATGTGATTTTTGTTACCCTGCAGCTCTCTCGAGTCAGGAACTGCAGTGAAGGGTGGGTCACTATCTACTCAGTTCCCCCAGAGGAGTGATGGGAAAGAGCTAAAGATCTTGGTGCAGCCAGAGACCCAGCACAGAGCTCGCTATCTGACCGAGGGCAGCAGAGGTTCTGTAAAAGACCGCACACAGCAGGGATTCCCCACTGTCAAGGTTTGACAAAGAAGGATGCACTGGCTGCTTCTTAACACCTAAGTTGGAAGTGGCTAAGTAAGGCCAAAAATACACAGAACACAGAGGGTGGATAACTGTGTGCCACAAGAGAATGCTCCTGCCAGTTCAGACACATCAGAAGCATTTACTAAACCAATGCCCATCAGCACATTTTCGTTTTGAGCTACTTTTAAAAGGGTTATTTTACAATGGGTAGCCTGCTGTATTTCACATGGTACAAAGTTTTTTGACAAGTCAACAACAGACCCAATTTCTCAGAACTATTACTGATGAATCTGAGCAGGGAAGTGAATGACTAGCGCCTGTCCTTCATTCATTAATAAGGCACTTAACCCTTGACTGTTCCACTGGGGCTTCTCAGTGGCCAGCACATGAAACTGTGGCTGTGTTGAGCTCCCATCTGTTTGTGTGTGTAAAATATGAATCACTCAATGAAACAACCCTGAAATTCATCAGTGTACGTATACGCTAACAGTAAAGATGCTTGGAAGTTAACACGGATGCTTTAGTAAGGAAGCGTCGATCCGTATGCATTTTGCATTTACTCCATGACCGGTGTGCTTTTGGTTTAAAACCACTTTATTCTGTAATAGTGTAATGATTTCTATTATTAGTGATGGTCAATTCAATTATTTACACACAATTTCTGTTTCTTTTTTTATCCAGTTGGAAGGCGTGAATGAACCAGTTGTGCTGCAGGTGTTTGTTGCGAATGATGCAGGCAGAGTAAAGCCTCACGGTTTCTACCAGGCATGCAGAGTGACAGGGCGCAACACCACTGCTTGCAAGGAGGTGGACATAGAGGGCACCACTGTTATTGAGATCCCTCTGGAGCCGAGCAATGACATGACACTGGCGTAAGGGGATATCTTTGGTGAATAATTCGGTATCAGTTAACACTTATACAATGTTGATGTTTAAGAAGTTCTTAGAGTGCTTTGGTGATTCTACAGGGTGGACCGTGTAGGAATTTTGAAGCTGCGTAATGCAGATGTGGAGGCCCGTATAGGTGTGGCAGGGTCCAAGAAGAAGAGCACACGTGCCAGGCTGGCCTTCAGAGTCAACATCCCCCAACCTGATGGATCAGCCCTTACTCTACAGGTCGCTTCATCACCCATCCTCTGCAGTGAGTAGTTCAAGCACAATATGAAAAAAAAAAAAAAAAAAAAAAAAAAGCTACAAAGGTAACAGCCACAACCAGGCTTCATAAGGCTTAATGCTGGGGGAATGCTGTGTTTCCAGTGATGTGTGGTGTTTGGCTATCGTCAACCAGTATTTAGGATGATAGCCACAGAACATTGGTCTCATCAGACCGTGGAACTTTCTATCTTTTTGTTTCAGTCTTCCACATGCCATCTGGCAAACACTAGCCCAGATGTCATGTGAATTTGATTCTTTGACACTTCTGTCATTCTCCAGCCCAGCCAGCAGGAGTGCCAGAGATCCTGAAGAAGAGTCTTCACAGCTGCTCAGTGAGAGGAGGAGAGGAAGTTTTTATCATCGGGAAGAACTTTCTCAAAGGAACCAAAGTTATTTTTCAGGAGAATATTGCAGGTGCTGTAGCCAGCTTGGTGTTGTCAGTGTTGTCCTTAGTTGTATCTCACTGTAATTTGCGTGGACACGAGTTTCTGCATGTCAACCTCTGATGGACTAAACAACAAAAAATCTTTTGTTTTATTTGCAGATGATAATTCCTGGCACGCTGAGGCAAAGATTGACATGGACCTTTTCCATCAGGTAAATGCAGCTGACTGATATGTATACTCCACAGTTTCTTCTGGAACGATATAAGCTGCCATTTTGTTGTCTTGGAGGGTTCTCAGTCATCCAGGTTATAGTCAAGCTGCCGCATTAAACTGCATTCATTCACTATTTATGAGATTTTATGGATCTCAAATTTTTCCAGAACCATTTGATAGTGACAGTCCCTCCGTTCCACAACCAGTCACTCACTTCTCCCATTTCTGTGGGAATATTCGTGATGACCAATGCTGGTAGATCACATGATGCCCAGCCCTTCACCTACACTCCAGACTCAGGTACTGCCACTAGCTCAAGTAGATGCTTATCCCATTTTTAAGATACTGTGACCATATTATGAGGAAAAATGTTACCTGAATTGGTTGTATAAATCAACATCTTGACTTTTTTCAATTAGAACAGATCGTTTAAATGAAAGGTTTCAGTATTGCTTAAATGCCAGAAATCATCAATGACCTATCACATCAACTTAAATCACAAAGCTATCCTGTGTTTCCACTCTTAACCACAGCTGATAACTCAAATGTCCAGACAGTAAAAACAGAGGGACCCTCTCTGGTCAAGACATGTATATTTGATGGCCAGATCAAATCTATATCTCCTGAGCAAACTGACAGCTCTGCTCCGCCTTCCAAGCGGCAAGAGGACACACCAATGGAAGTGTCTAGCAATCCACCACCGACAGATGTCTTTAAGGTAAGACACCATCAGTTCTCTAAAAAGCGGAATCAAAATGTCTACTTCAGAATTGCAATTGGTAATGTTTTTGTTTCCTCTCTTTTCTAAGCCGTCCCCTGACCCTCTTGTTGTGGTGCAGCAGACGCTGGAGCTCCGCTCTAGTCCTCACCCGGGTGGAGATTCCTTTCAGAGCCCAATGCCTCTACAACCTGAAGATGTGGATCTTCCCCAGGCGCCTCCTGTCTTCCCCAGCCTAGAGTCTCTCAGCACCATACAAAAGCAAGACATTGCCCCCACAACCTCCTTCCCAGTGCCAGGCGATATTACAATTCCCCCTGTGACACCAGAGGTCCCTCAACAATTCCTCAGAGACCCTCAGGACAGCATACCTCCTGAGAGCTCCAATAACAATGGAGGGGTCGTAGTTGTGGCCATGTCCCAGATAGCGACTCCCTCTCAGCCCCAGCCACAACAGTCGCAGGTTCCCCTGTTCCCCCAGGAAGGGGTGGCCCAGCTGGAGAGGGCAGTCAGGGAGCTACAGGCTGGAGGTAGCACCACGCTTCAGCAGGTGTTGGAGGCGGCTGTAGCCCAGCAGCAGCTGAACTCAGTGCTGTACAGCCCCACCCCCTCTGCCGACTCCCTTCAGCAGCACGTCCAGGAGAACATGAATAGCCTTAGATTGGGAACCACCGATAATTCATTATCAACACAGCAACAGCTACAGATACAACAGCAACAGCAGATACAACAGCAGCAACAGATACAACAGCAGCAACAGATACAACAACACCAACAGCAGATACAACAACAACAACAGCAACAACAAATACAGCAACAGTTTCAACAGCATCAACAACTGCAGCAACAACAGCAAATCCTGGGTACCCTCCAGCAGCAACAACAACAGCAACAACAGCAACACTTACAGCAGCAACAGCAGCAAGTTCCCGGCAACATGCAGATCCAACAACAACTTATGTTACAGCCACACGACCAGCAGCAACTGCAGCAGCAGCAGCAGCAAATCATGGAGAATATTCAACAGCAACAACAGTTGCAACAAAATCAGCAACAGCAAGTGCTAAACAACATCCAACTTCAGGATCAGCAACAACAAAATCAAATACTAACTAATTTACAGCAACGTCAGCTACAGCAGCAGCAGCAGCAGCAGCAACAACAACAACAGCATAATCAACAACAGCAGCAGCAGCAGCAGCAGCAAAATCAAGTGTTGAGCAACTTACAATTGCAAGAGCAGCAGGTGTTGGAGAATTTACAGCAGTGCCTTCAGGCTGAGTTGCTTCAGCCCCAGATCCACTCCTCCCCCCAAGGACAGCAGCCAGTGTCCATCCTCCAACAGGCCGGAGAGCTGCTCACCATTCAGACCAGCTTCCCAACGCAGCCCCCATCCCACACATCTCCCCCACAGCAGCTCTTTCAATCGCCCAGGCCCTTGGCTGAGACCCAGGGCTCTCAGCAGCAGGTCCAGGCGGCCCTGCTCCAGAATACGCTGACCGTTCTGACAAGTGGCAGTCTCAACTCAGAGCAGCAGCCCGCAGGGTCAACACTATACCTGTCCCCAAACCCTCAGCCCCACCACCAACAACAACAGCAGCAGCAGCAGCAGCAGCTGGCATTCATCTCCTCCATGGAGACATCTAACAGTCAGCCCCAGTCTGTTGCTATGTTTCAGAACCAACCCCAAGCTCAGCTTTCCCAAATGCAACAACAAAGCACCCCAATGGAGCAACAGCAGTCTCCACAGCAGAACCAACAACAGCCAACGCAGCTTTCATTGGGCCAGCAGGGCTCCTTGTTCCAAAGTATCCCAAACCACTCACAGCCTAACCCTGTCCCCCAGAACCAGCTTTCCCAACCCCAGCAGACAGGTCTCCTCCTCTGCACCACAGATCTTAACCCCCAGGCTATTCCCCCAACTATTCTGTTTAGCACCCAGACCCAAGGCCCTTCCCCTCTGGGGAGCATTAGCGTTGGAATCCCCCAGCCAGACACAGCAGAGCCCATGTCCTTCCAAGACCAGAGCTCCTCAGGCAGCAACTCTACATCCACTGAGAACCAACAGCAGAGCCTGTACCAGGAACAGCAGCCAATGCAAGTAGGCCTGAGTTCCAGCAGTGTCCCGAGCAGTCAACCTGTGGAGCTCTTCTTGCCACAGACATCTCTGTCCAGCCTGCAGAGCACTATTGGCTCACAAGACCTGAACAACCAGGCTCCAGCCTCTGGCACCACCATCTTTGTGGTACAGAGTGGTGTGGGTATGGTAGCCAACCCTGGCCAGCAGCCCCCAGAGCAGCTTTTCCAGACCACTGTGGGTGGGAATGTGGCTCCACAAGGACAGGCCAACCTGTTTGTGTTTGGCATCCAGAATGGTAAGATGATTTGGTCTTCTCCACCTCCTGAAGTACAGTAAATCTGAGTTAAGTAACTGTGTTGAATCCCTGCTGATAGCTTTACCTGCTGTTTGATTATATTGATTATTTCCATTTTCTCTTCCTCCCAGACTCGCCCCAGCTCCTCAACTCCTCTGGACCCACGCTGCAAGCTCAGGGCCAGCCCCAGAACTCCAGTCACATGCAGCCTCTGTTGGACCAGCCTATGGCCCAAGCTTCCCCCACCATGCACAGCAGCTTACAGAACACCCTTCAGGCACAAATGCAGTCCAGCTTAGAGAACGCCATGCAGAGCAGTCTACAGAATGCGATGCAGACAAACACGCAAACAGCTCTGCAGTCCACTTTACAGGCAACCATAGAAACAAGCTTGTCAACTCCAATGCAGACCAATCTACAGACACAGATACAGAGCAGCTTACATAATCAATTGCAGGCATCAATGTCTGCATCGTCCAACATGGATAAAATTGAGGACCTATTGGAAAGTCTACAGAAGCAGTGATAAATGTTAGGACCATGTGGGAACTAAGGAGAGTGAGTGATATGTAGCCGAGAGTTGTACATTCTTACACCAACTAACAGAACGGTGGTGTGTGGTGTTTTTTGCCAATGCCACAAAACTTAGAAAAAAATCTAATATTTAAGAATTAAATTCCCCTTTTACCTAAAACCCAAATTATGAGATCACATAACTCCGTTTTTATGCAATAGTTATAGCCTTCATACATCCATTGTCCTTGAATCGAAAAATTCGCCTTTGTTATTACCCCTCTTGCAGGAACAGAGAGGCCTGTAATAACTGCTTTATCCATCAGTCTCAGAAATGCAGTGTTTTCTTGTTAATGTTTTAATAATATGAGCCTAAGAGATGATAATGGAAAAGAAAACTACCCGGTGTGGTGAAAAAACTGGAGAGGGATAAAGAATGTCAGCGACAGGGAAACGGGGGAATAGTTATGTGATGGAAATGAGTCTGTAAGAGCAGGCAGAGTAGATAAAACGGCCAGCCATGGAGTGAATATCGGATTGCACAGAAGTGTCAGATATAGGCTGAATCTCATTTGTGTGAGTGTGTAAACTCCAAGCCTTCCTTTCCGTGTTTTTCTCTTGTCATGTGGAAATCGGGGATGAAATGATGTCACCACTCATTTTAAACTGTTGACATGGATAATGTAAGTTTTTTTTTTTTTTTTTTTTTTTTTGGGGATTAATTAAACAAAGTGTTTGCATATGTCAACAATTTGACTAAAATCTACTCTAAGAGTAAAGACTATTAAATTAGGTACATTTGTAGAATGTTTTGCCTCCATATTTGCTGGCATGACTGGAGTAGGCACCCGAGCGGACCGTCAGGAGGAGGAGCGTTTTAAATATTGGATCAAATCACGAAAATGAACTCGCTCCCCAAAATGGTTATAAATACATTCTGGTATTGCAGAAAGAGGAGGGACTCTTAATCACTCGCAAATGAGATTCACCCTGGTGAATAATGTGACTTGGCCTTTTGTTTTGGCACCGCCCAGTGTTTTCATAGGTTAAGGCCTCATTAATGGGTTTGCAAAAGCTTTCTTGCTGAAATTTTAAAGAAGCATTCAATTATGTAGTGTGTGTATCTTTTTGTGTTTTGAAGAAGTTGTTAACCTTTACCATCTTAATGTGGATAGAAAGAATCTTTCCACTCGTGAAAACGGAGTGTTGTGTGGTTTTTTTTAAACATTTTATCTCAAGCACTTTATAACCTCTAGCTAATCCTTATATCCGTCTACAGCTATCTACTGACCCGGCTGAATTTGTACTTGGAAACGTCCAGTTAAAAAAAAAAAAAACAAGACAGCAGTTGTCTTTGTAAAGGTAAATACATGTTGACCTAGCATTTCTACATTTTCTCATGTCTGAATATTTTTTGAGGTTTATGACAACTTTGTATAGAATGTCTACTCACTGTTGAATTCCTCTTTGTATTCAGTCTCAGTGGTCCAGTCAAGTATGTCTAAACAAACAGCCATTCACACAAAAGCATTGTCATTTGTCAGTGTTGGAGTGGCAAGTAGGCCTTTGTGTTTTACACACTGACAGAACACCTAAAATACCAGTTCATTTAGTTTGTGCATTGAAATGAAGGATTTTTCATCGTATTGCTATTTTGTACTATTTACTGTACAATCCGTCACTTAAGACTGTTTTACCTTGTATTGTTTAGATATTTAAGTTTTTGTCTCAGTGTTGGTACCGCGTGCAGGCCGGCGCAATGTGAAGTTGGCATCCAGTACCCGTTCCCTGTGTTGTGAACAGGGGGGCTCACTGGTAAATGAAGTCTCTGTTACATAGAGGCCGCCATTTTGATTCTTATCTATGGTGCTATGGGCAGGAGTGATGGGCACTTCTGATGTGATGTTAGTTCATAACAGTTTATAATTCTATCAATAGCACTGACATTGTTAGTTTTGAAGCAGAGTTGAGTCTAGAGAGCTGGCTGTTTGCGGGGTCAGACTGGAGTGCACCCAGACCTACCAAAGCTCCTGTTGTGAATCGTCGTCAACCTGTCTCATAAATGCCCTCTTAATGTTTACTCATTTGTACTCATTTACATTATGCAGCTCTGACATGGATAGTAATTCAGCATGTTTTAAGTACAAGATGTATAAAAGATGTGTAAAGGTACTTTGTTTCATGGATCAGTTAACCTCTCAACATTTCCACCAATTTGATACATTACATTACTCTATTTGTTGATGCAAAATAACACTGCTGTACTTTCCATATCTACAACAGTAGCCAATTTAGCATGATCAAATAGACACTTTTGGAGAATAATTCAAATGTCAGAGTAGTATTGCTCACATATGCATTTGTTTACATTTTCATAGGCATACTATTTTGTCCTGCAGCTGTTAGCGATCCATTTTGAAGTAACTTATCTTTTTTAGAATTTTGTATCCATGTATCAAAATGTAGAGTATTTTTGTAAAACTAAACTTTTTGGTTTATGCTTATAGCACAGAATATCATTGCTGGTATGTTTTCCTGAAATGAAGCGCAGGTTTATTGTGAAGTGTGGGACTGAAATTAGAAATGTAATTAAGTGGACATCAAGCAAATATGTTGGAACTTAATTCAACTGTTCTACCACTGACTTTACCCAACCTGTATAACATAATACATGGGCTAGGTTTTTCTTGTGTGTGTGTGCAAGTGTTTTTTTCTTTTGTTTTTTAATGTCATGCATCTCAAATGGCACTTTGACTCATCCATTAACTGTAGATCAGGTTAGAGCGCAGTAGTGATGTTTCCAAGCATTCCATTCCTCTTGGGGAGTTTAAGAGCACATGATGTTGCGGAAGAATTGCGGAACAGTAATGCCTCTTAAAGCCATACCAACACAGAAAGCCAACCTGTGACTTCAGTTTCATGAATGTAAATGTTACCTCATGGTGTGGACATAGAGCTTGCTCTACATCTAACATCGGACCAATTACAGTTGTAGAGAACCTATATTTTGAGGCACAGAGGGTGGGTGGGGTGGCAGCAGCAACTGTCATTTGTATTACTGTACATTTGTCAGATTGTTTTGTTTTGGATTTTGGTGTAATTTCATGTTCCTTCACATCCAGTTTAATTTTGAGCAATCCAGGATGCTCAGTCTGACTCTTCGAATAGCCGCTTCCACCTGAAAAAAAACGTGAAACATTAATTTAATGGTGGTGGAGATAGCACACAAATCTTTCCAAAATATCAGTTTTGTCCTTAAGTCATGTAAATGAATATCCATGTATATTTAAATGTGAAATATACTGCAGGGGGTATCTTGAACTTTAATTGTGATGCTTTCAACAGAACTTTGTGTGCCTTGATAACTTAACTGTTACTCTGCTGTGTTTACTGGTGTCCCTTTTGTGTCATTGCTATTTGGCTCCTTGTCCTTTTTATTCTCTAGGACGTTTTAACATCAGGACACTTTTCAGTGATTGCATTTTTATTTCTAAACACAAGCATAACCATAGCCCATACAGACAGATTTAAGTTTTAACATTGTCTCTTTGGAAATCCATTGCAGGATATCAGAGTGAGTACTCTCAACATAATATTGTGCAACTTCACCAGTGAATTGTCGACTTGTTTGTGACTTTCTGTTGAAAATGTTTTCATGCCTCGTGAGATTTGTACATGTGAGGTAAAAGGGACGAGACCGTGGAGATTGTTTTATGGAGAGCTTTCTTGTGTTGATGTGCTTGTCAACATTACTATTGTTGCTGTGAAATGCTTGATCAAAAGGAGCAACCATGATAAATTAACTGTTAATTGCCAATAGTGTGAGCTGTATCTTGTGTGTAATCAGTTTGCTCACTTTACCTAGTTCACTTTCTATTTCACATTCTCCAACAGTTCTGTTGTATCCGTTCTGTGTAGCTTGAGCTTTAGTATCTAGCCTTAAGACCCTGCAGTCAGGATAAAGGTCAACCCCAGTGTGTTATCATACATCTGAACTATTATTAACATGTACCTTGCCTTGGTCTGGACATTTGTATACTCTTCTGTTTATATCTGTAATCCTGCTGCTACATTAAATAAATTAATAAAAATATAAATGTCTTGATTCATTTCTTTTCTCCCCCCTCTAAGTTTTAGATGCACTTGTTATAGCTTTGAAAGGTTTTTATATTAATCTTTTAAATATTGCATGCAAGTAAAGTTGCACATTGCACTCTGAGCCTCACAATTAATAGTGTAAATGAATGCGCTGCAGTTATACAACAAATCTGGCTTCAGGTATTTTGTATTTGCACAAATGCCGTACATACATCCGTAAAATCACCTGGTCATAGTTTACTAGTTCTTCTATGTAGAATCTGTAGTAAGAAGGCTAACGGATTGTCAGGGTCAAAAACAACATCAAACTCAAGTTTTTTCCTGAGAGCAAGGGTAGCAACCAGTCTGGCAAACACAGCAGTGAGGCCCCATATGTGATACTGGCTTCCTGAATCAGGGTCCACAAAATAAAATGATTGCAGCGACCCCATCGTCCCAGCAACACTGTGGATAGCGTCGTGGTCCTCGTCACTGGTGAAGAAGTCCAGAGGGACTGTGAACACGGCACTGACCTCAGCTGGGTTTGGACAGGGACAGAATGACTCCTCTATGAAGCCAACCACCGGGGTCACCAACAGACCACTCTGTTAAAAGAGATAAAGACGGGAGGGGGTAACGTGAGAAAGAGATGGACCCAAAGCAGCCGATGCCCTGAAGGGGAAGAATCATTTGTAATAAAGGGTTTATTGCCAAGCAAATTAACACTTGCAAGGATTTTTCTGTGGTGGTTGGTGCATACATAAACAAACATACATGTTGAACATTAATATAAAATAAACCAATACAGAAAATATATACACTACCGGTCAAAAGTTTGGGGTCACTTAGAAATTGTTATTTTAATTTTAATCAGGGCAGCAGTTTTCAGATTACATTATGTGCTTACATAATTGCGAAAGGGTTCTCAACTGTTGTAGAAAGAAGTGACTGATCTTTAATGCAATATCTACATTGCCCATCATCAGCAACCATTCATCCAATGTTCCAAAGGCAAATTCTGTTTACTAATATCATTTTAAAAGGCTAACTGAGAAAACATTGGAGAACCCTTTTGCAATTATGTAAGCAACATAATGTAATCTGAAAAATGCTGCCCTGGTTAAAAAAACAATGCAACTGATCTCAGCTGGTATTCTGTTTATAATGGAGTGGAATGGACATTTCTAAGTGACCCCAAACTTTTGACCGGTAGTGTATATACAGTATATATACAAAATATCTGTTTAACATAAGAAAAAAAGAGGCTGAATGCATTAAGTGCAGAATATGCAAAACATATATAGTATGTGCAATGGGCAGGTGTCAGACAGTTGTACTGTCCTACCTTACTGATGAGAGGGACCAGTCTACAGACCACCTGAACATCATCAGGTGATAGACCTATCTCCTCCTCTGCCTCTCTCAGAGCTGTGTCTACATCATCTCTGTCACTGGGGTCTCTCTTCCCGCCCGGGAAACACACCTCACCAGCACTGGTCCTCAGCTGCAGACACACAAGTCAGTTAAAAGTTGAGTAGATCATGTATTTCTTATGTGCAAGTACAAATTTAATGCTTAAGTGCCTTGTGTTCGACCATTGTCCTGCTGTTTACCCAAAGCATTTATGCCAAGGTGTTGTAATACACATACCCCTTGTCCTTTGTTCTCTATGAGGAAATGCTGAACATACTTGTAAATTCACAATCTTGAATTCTGTACAATCTGCTAAAAACAACAATAAACACTAAAAACGTTTGCAAAAAAAAAAAAGTTAATAAAATCAAACAGACAGCTTTAGTCCACCCAAAATTGACATCCACTTAGGTTACCTCTTTTGAACGCAGGGTCATCAAGGTGCACAGCTCTCCATTCTTCACAACCAGTGGGATCAGCACTGAGGCTTTGGGCAGCACCGACAGAGAGGAGAACTTGTTCCCACTGTCAAACTGCTTTAAAATGGCTATCGTCTCCTGTTTAATATGCATTGTAGCTGCTCGGTTTCAAAGCAGAAACAGAAAATTGGATAACAGCTACAAAAAGAAAACATGCACGCACTAACGTCACACACTGAAAGTCCAAAGTATGTAAACTAACTAGAAGCCAAGTAACGTTACAGCATGAAATTGGGTTTTAAAGTCCGACGGAGCCTAAAATTGCTAAATAGTTTCTGTTAACCAGTCGCAGCACGGCTATAAACTATTTATCGCCTGCAAAACTCTCTATGTCAAAACCGTGGCTCGAGCTGTCCCACATATTCGACGTCACAAGGTGAAACGGTAAGCTAGCACAGAGCTAATGTTAATGCAATGCTATGTTTTTTTTTTTTTTTTTTTTATTAAATCAGAACATAGAAATACAAAAAAACAAGGCACAATCACCAATCCATCTAAAAAAAAAATAGAACTGTTGCCTCGGGTCGAGCATATAAAACAGAACGTAGGAGCTTATATCTTACAAATCAGCCTAAAGAGTGATATAAAATAAAATAAATAAAACACATAAATAAATAAAGATAAGGGGCTATCTCAAATTAAATTAAACATTTCAAATAAATCAATCAATTCAAGGGCTTTTTTATCTTTAACCCGTTTCAATGACTTGCACAAAAGATTGAACTCATTCTTCCAATGGATCAGGGAGGGTTTGGTCTTAAAGTATCTACATTTATGTATAAAATGTTTTCCTAGCAGCACCAAGTTGTTTAGAACAAAATCTACCTTCTTATCTTCAACAAAGACACCAAACTTTATATCCTTCATTGTCAGAGATGGTATCTCAATATCCCTGGTCTGAAGCCAGCTCTGCAGATCTCTCCAGAAGGATTTCACCGACTCACACAGAAAAAAAACATGTTCTAAATCCTCAATTTCTTTTTCACAAAAAACACAGTTATTAGTACCAAAATTGAATCTCAGTCTTAAAAATTCGTTTGTCGGGTAAATTTCATTTAAAACTTTAAAATTGACCTCTTTTACCTTCGGGAGAAGAGGAAATGAGATATAACTTTTCCTTATTTTCTTAACCTCTCCATCACCAAATTCTTTCATCATATATTGTCTTTTAACCGGATTGGGATAATATTCCTTCAATAAAATATTCCTAATAACTTTGTTGGTACATTTATAATCACAGAAATCAATACCTTGGATGCAGAGCTGCCTCAAACCAGGAGAAACCTTGGAGTACCTAACATCTTCTCTCACCATTGATTTCAGAGACATTGGTATAGTTTTCAACCATCTGTCATAACGCTTGACATTGCATTGAAGTTGATATTTCTCACAAAACTCCTCGTGCTGTAACAAGAGACCATTACTATCCATAAAATGAGCAATTTCCCAGATTCCCTTGGATTTCCATTCCTCCATGTACACAGATTTTCTGCTTATCAAAATGTATCTATTATTCCAAACTGGAGTATTATGAGGTGTAAAATTATTGAATGAATGCAATGCTATGTGCTAGTGTCGCATTGCGACTAATGTGGACACATATTTTCTTATTTATAGTCTTCACAGAGCCAGTATCTCAGAGGTCACCATATATGACAAGTAGCAGCCATCAGAATGTGTGACCTCACTGTAACGGCTTAATTAAGGAGTCAAACTTCATAATATTTTATGGTGTTGTTATGTCTGTGATGACTCCAAATAAGAAAATATGGGTCCAGAGTAATGTGAAGACATGATATAACAACACCATAAAATATTATAAAGTTTGACTCCTTAATTAAGCCGTTACAGTGAGGTCACACATTCTGATGGCTGATACTTGTCATGCATTCGAAGCGGGTGTGTCATATATGGTGACCTCTGAGATACTGGCTATGTGATGACTCCAAATAAGAAAATATGTGTCCAGATTAGTGTGAAGACATGATATAACAACCCCAAACAATATTTTTAAGTTTAACTCCTTTATTAAGCAGTTACAGTGGGGTCACACATTATGACAACTTAGCCAATGTGCTTATTACAAATGTAACTTGTGCATGCATGTGCATGCAGTCACAAAGAAATACGTGTTTAGATAAATTTCAGAGAAAATGTACATCAATATATTTTATTTACTTTCAGATAAACAGCGGTTTACTTTTTCTCCTTAGGAAGCAATAACAAATCGCGAATAATCATACAGCTTGCATCCGTGGACGTAATGTATTAATGTTTACTCCGTTTGCGTACGCGCTCTTCTTCGCCCTCCATTGTCTAGCACGCACGAGCAGACGATGTGCAACAGCGCCCTCTGCGGTCACACTTCCTGATGGGTCACAGTTTACGGTGTAACACCGGGCTTATCTCCAATGCAATGCTGTTTAGTTATAGGACATCTTTTGTTAATGTTCGCACTACGTGTAACTTTACTAATGTCACTCTCCCTGTAACCTTAGCGGTCTAGCTAAAATGTATTAAAGGGTATTCTTATAATGTTCTGTAATATGAATATTAACCTGATAATTAAGACAGTTAATTTATACCTCTAAACCTCTAACCTCTAAAAACTAGTTATGTTACGTGCTCGTGCTGTGCTTTTGTCAAACACATACGCATCCTAAACGTTTTCCGTGTAGCGCATATGTTCTCTTAATACACATCCATGATATCGACGTTGGGTTATCATTGACATATGGTTATTATATACTGTCTATTTATTTACGGCTTGTGTTGTTTTAGGACAATGACCTCACTGGTGACGCCAGAAGCCCTAACACAAGTCTTCTTCTTCGGGGCCCTAACACAATTTAGAAAATGTTGTTCCTAAATAAAACGAATAAAGCCTACCCTCTCCATCATTTGCCTAGTAGTCAGCTGCAAATATGGCTTGACCCCAAAAAAATTCAAAAAAAAGATTTTTCAGTGGTTTACAGTAGTACCCGATGTACTTAAAAACAGTTTACCAAAGTTTGACTTCAAGAAAGGCCCCATTTTCAAAATGGCGGCCACCAGGTCCTTAAAAAGACCATTACTCCTTTGTATTCCTATTACACCATGAATACTGGTACCTTATACATGTTTTATCCATGTAATATTCTAATTAGCATATTTGTATGATAAATAACTGATTACAAGCACAACTATATATATATATTAAAGCAATTGGTTACAAGCATATTTATGAAAAAAATAAGGGCAAATACAATTACAATTAAATAATAAAATTTCCCTTAAGTAATTGCATATTTCTCATATCGTTTTGCCTAGTGTTGGTGGTTTCTGTCCATCAGCTCCCTTCTGATGAACCTCTATCACATCAGAGCCATCTCTTAAGTTTTTACAGCAAATGGGGCAAGTTTCTCGGTTTACAACAATATGACTCATGGTCAAAATTGCATTTGGAGTGTACTTTTTCCTCAAGCTAATCCAACAATGTCATCCTCTCTTAATACACTCACATTGATGGCCTTTGTCATGCGTTAGAAATCTTTCTAATGTTCTTTTGATAGCCCCATAAAATGACACTGAGCATGTGTCTGAGAATAAGACATTTGTTCTGTAATACACACCACCGGTCAAAGGTTTTAGAACACCCCAATCTTTTTAGTTTTTTATTGACATTTTAGCAGTTCAAGTCCAATGAATAGCTAAAAATGGTACAAAGGTAAGTGGTGAACTGCCTGAGGTTAAAAAAAAAGTAAGCTTACCCAAAACTGAAAAATAATGTACGTTTCAGAATTTTACAAAAAGGCTTTTTTCAGGGAACAAGAAATGGGTTAACAACGTAAAGCTGTTCTACAGTAATGGAGGTTGATCAAGCTTTGAAAGTTGGTGCTACCAATTCCCACAGGTGCTCCAACTTGTCTGGATTACTTACAACCCCCTCTGTTTGTATAAAAGTATTGTTGGAACACACTGTGGTACCATACCCTCGTGAGCATTATATGAACAGTATTGTACTGCAGAAAGTAGTGTGTTGCTATAAAAATGGCGGGAAAAAGGCAATTAACAATGGAAGAGAGACGGACCATCATAACACTTAAGAATGTTGGTCTTTCCTACAGAGAAATTGCAAAGAAAGTCAAGGTGTCAGTGAGTACAGTATTCTTCACCATCAAAAGGCACTTAGAAACTGGGGGAAACTCTGACAGGAAGAGGTCTGGCAGACCCAAAGCCACAACAGAATCAGAAGACAAGTTTCTGAGAGCCAACAGCTTGCGTGATAGGCGGCTCACAGGACAACAGCTTCAAGCACAGCTTAATAGTGATCGTAATAAGCAAGTCTCAGTTTCAGCTGTAAAGAGAAGACTTCGAGCTGCAGGTTTGATAGGTCGAGTTGCAGCAAGAAAGCCATTGCTAAGACGTCAGAATAAGAAAAAGACGTTGCCTGGCCCAAGAAACATCGTCAATGGACTATTGAAGACTGGAAGAAGGTGCTATGGACTGATGAATCAAAATTTTAAATCTTCGGTTCATCACGCAGGATTTTTGTACGCCGTTGAGTAGGCGAAAGGATGGTTCCTCAGTGTGTGACATCAACTGTCAGACATGGAGGAGGAAGCGTGATGGTCTGGGGCTGTTTTGCTGGATCCAGGGTCGGTGATTTGTACAGAGTGAAAGGCACCCTGAACCAAAACGGCTACCACAGCATTTTGTAGCGCCATGCAGTACCCTCTGGTATGCACCTAGTTGGTCAGGGGTTCATCCTACAGCAAGATAATGACCCAAAACATAAGTTCAAGCTATGCCAGAACTACCTTAGGAAAAAATGTATGGGTACTTCTGCAACAGAGTTGGGAAGAACTGTCTGAAGAATATTTGATTTCCATTGTAGAAAGAATGCCACGAGTGTGTTCAGCTGTTATATCGGCCAAAGGGGGCTACTTTGATGAGTCAAAAATGTAGAATACATTTTGGTTCATAAATTGATTCCATGATTTCTCTTTTAACTTAAATTGTTCATTTTTTCTATTAAAGTACAATAAGACATTGAACTGCATGAATTTCAATAAAAACCTGGAAAAATCTGGGTGTTCTAAAACTTTTGACTGGTAGTGTATATTTTTTTCTTTTCTTTTTTTCTTCTTTTTTTTGTTTTTACCCACCACATGTAATATAGGAGTTCTGAAGGTTCAGTTACCATGGAGACAGGGGGCTGCACCTGTTGCCAGACTGAGGGAAAATAACTGTTCCCAGTGAGGAGGGGTGTGGTTAGGGCTGGGCAATATATCTATTATATCGATATCATGATATGAGACTAGATATTGTCTTAGATTTTGGATATCGTAATATGGCATAAGTGTCTTTTCCTGGTTAGGCTGCATTACAGTAAAGTTATGTCATTTTCTGAACTTACCAGACTGTTGTAGCTGTTCTATTATTTGCCTTTTCCCCACTTAGACATTATGTCCACATTACTGATGATATTTATCTAAAATCTAAGTGTGAAGATATTTTGTTAAAGCACCAATTGTCGACCCTAGAATATCGCCTAAATATCGATATCGAGGTATTTGGTCAAGAATATCATGATATCTGATTTTCTCCATATCGCCCAGCCCTAGGTGTGGTGGTGGTAAAAGTAATTTAAGTTACTTTTGGGTGGAATAACTTTTAAATTGAATGTTAAGTCTGTGTTTTAGCAAAGAAAGGGTATGTGTCCAAAAATGCGTACTGAATAGGAGTTACATGACAGGCTAAATCGTTTACATCTCTGGTTCACCCCAAAAAAGATAAAACCTTACAGTAATCTCACATAATGTATTCCATAAGTGTCATCATGTCAGTGCAATTTAGACAAGTCCAATGGATTCATAGACCCAGGAAACATGTGGTTTGACACCAAGATTACTTGGCTAGGTCAAATAATGAAGGAGTTAGGATATTTTGAGGGCTTCCTGCCAATCTTGGACGCCATCTTGAAAATGACACTTTTATAGTGGTCAAACTTTGGTAAACTTTTAGTATGTTATGTTATTAAGGACTAATACTACAAAAAACAGCTGAGAAACCTTTTGTTAGAATTTTTTTAGGGTTTGGTGTTTTTTTTTCTTATATGCAGCCGCCTATAGTTACACAAGCAAGTTCCCTGCCCTCTGCCAACTCTACACGCACATTTACTGCCACTTCATCAATGACGGCTTCTACCTAAAACACACGGTTTTTGCCCACATTAAATAAGATTACAGATCTTTGAGTTGCGCAGTTTTTGTTTTCGTTGAGCTTTGCCACTGCTGCACCTGATACGCTGTTAATATCAGGAGCTGTACAGGCTACTTCCCATTATATAATGCAAAGATTATCACATGAACAATAAGACAGGGAATTGAAAGTCATTTTTCACCTGAATATGGCTAAAGTAGCTAGAGTTACGTCATTTTTAAACATGAAATACATTAACGTTACCCTTTGAGATAATTGAAAAAGTGCAACAGAAAAGAAAAAAAGTGGACTGGAGGTTTCAACAAGGTTTATATTGCTGTAAACATATGAAATAAATCATAAAGTACATTCCAAGTCAGTCACTTTATGGCATAATGAGAAGATATACAAGTTAAAAGAGAGACATAAACGGAAGGCTACTTTAATTTGACTGACAGCTGAGTGAACATAAAGCAGTAGCCTGAGACGTGTGAATTGAACAAATTAATGTTATTCTATTTCTATCTCCAAGATAATACTGCAACTTACTGTCTATACACATTAGTGAATAAATAAATTAAAATGTAACAACCAAACCAAAATATTCATATACACTATTGATCCCACTTATTCATAGGGGAGAAATTAAATATTATTTAAGTTATTTACAACCCACAAGTCACATTTTGTGGATTTGTATGTAGAAAAATAAATAAAGATTCAAAACACAGCAAAGCTAAGGAGGGGCATCACAGTGGTCCTAGTCTTCATTGATTTCAGTCATTGCATTGCCTTTGCATCATTTCATCTGCTCACACTTTGTACTTCTCCTTGGCTTGATCATTCAGTATACAGATGTGCTGTGAAATAAATGAAAATAAACCAGAGACAAGTCAATTCATGTTTTTCATGCATTTCTATTCAACATTTTGTTCAGCTAGTCCAGGGCTGTAGCTACCATTGAGGGCATAAGGTCATGTCCTCTGTATTGTTTTTTAAAGAGACCATTTTACCAACTTGAGGTCTTTACATTCTACAATTAACCACAAAATAGTCATGGACTTTATAGATTCTGAGAAAAATTTTAATTAAATTTGAATGAAGTATAATTATTTAGCATTTCTCCACCACAAAAGGCATTTTTGACATGTCATAATAGCATATTAATAACATTAAAGATGGTTCAGTTCTATTTACATGTGACAAAATGTGTACTCAAATCAGCATTAGTCATCCAAAGGAAAAGAAAGAAAAAAAAACTATTAACAAAAAATGAGGATTAAATATTTGGAAAAACATTTTATTTTCTCTTTGTTTACTTGGTAGTGGCGTTTGATTGATAAACATCATGCATGCGTCACATTTCCTGTTTGAACAAAACAGTAAACTACACTGATATTTTTTATGCCAACTGCAAAAACTTATCTATGATAATCAGTATACTGTGCAAAGTGTATATATTAAAATGTAGCATGGAATTCGAACACAGCTATTGTTTAAAAAGATGTCCATCCTCATACTTTTCATCTTAACAGGTCCCATGACATGGTGCTCTTTGGATGTTTTAGTGGTCCCCTAGTACTGTATCTGAAGTCTCTTTCCTGAAATTCAGCCTTGGTGCAGAATTACAACCACTAGAGCCAGTCCCACAATGAGCTTTCCTCAGGATGTGCCATTTCTGTGTCTGTAGCTATTGAGGAGGAGAGAGGGAGGGCAAGGTGGAGGGTGGGGTGTGGCCTTGACCAACTGCCACTTTGCTCGTTTCAAAGCCATGATGTCTCTCTCCCATGGGTGGGCCAAATTCTCTGGGCGGGCAAAGCAGAGAAAGGGGGGGTAACCTTGCTCCTTATGACCTCATAAGGAGCAAGATTCCAGATCGGCCCGAACGCATATTAATGTTAAAAAACCTCATAAAGTGAAATGTTTATGTCGTGGGACCTTTAAGTAATCAATTGCAGCAAACTTACACTGAGATCTCTGAAGTACTCATTGTAGTCCAACGCGTAGCCAACCAGAAAGGAATCTGGCACCTCAAAACCAATGTCTGAAATAAAAATATAGACACCACCATTGCGAGTCATATAAAGAAAACAAACAACTTCTTTTAAGTGCATTAAGTGAAGTAAAACGGACAGGCTGACCTAAAATTAGATGCGGAAACATTTACTGTTATCAGAAGCTCTGTAGTGAACTAATACATGATGCTCTTTTACTGTCTGTGTAGAGTTGTACTTATGCTGTCAGTGCTATGTAGTGGGAAGTCAAAACGCTTACAGTAACAGCTGTCCTTGAGGGACAATCTTAAAGAGATTATCCAACTCAAACCTAAAAGCATTACATAATCAGAGACAGTGTGAGCAGGGGGTTTTCAGGCATGCATTAGTGCATAAGTGCCAGGCTCGGCTATATTTGGAGTACATTTTCCTGAACTCACTGTTAATCTTGCATGGAAAACAGCTTTATTAAATAACACTTCACCAGCCCTTTAAAGTACCAGACACATGTGTGAGTGACTGGCATGAAATGAGCATTATATGTTACAACACTTCATACATTACATAGCCATTTTTTCAAACCAATCGCAATCGTCTTGGGCGGCGCTAAGCACCGTACGAAGCAACAGCGTCTCTGCAAAATAGCCTCGGGAAGGAACTTGTTTGTTTTGGTGGAACGTGTACGTTCAAAGGTTGTTTTAGTCGTGCAACAGATAACTCAGATTGGACAGATAGTCTAGATAGTCTAGCTAGCTGTCTGGATCTGAGGAGCAGTTAACCATAGTCCTCATAAATCCACCGGAGTTTAAAATGCCAACACAAAGAAAGCCCAAGATCACAGACATCCGGCCTAAATGTGGGTCATCCGGCGGAATTTCCGGCGGCACCGGAGCAAGCCCGGAAGTGGAACGTCGTGAATATAGACCATAGAGAATACGTCTTAGTGTGAATTGAGTAAAGAGGTACTCACAGTCTGGTCTGTACCCTGAACTCCTCGGTGTCCTCTTAACCAGAAGGCTGGAATTACACAGAGAAAACACAGGATATTTGAAACAAAAGCCCTAAAAGAGATGTTAACATGCCAAAGAGAAAAATAAATTGTCACCACAACCTTTTCAGTACAGGTTTTAATCCTGACAGATGGCACCTATTGCCTGGTACACTCGCACAACACCTTGGCCAAACAGGCTAAGTGGTGCCAATGAATAGAGGCTGCCTGTCTTAAAGCTCAATTCACAGAAGGAAAAAGGATTAAAAGGATTCTGAATAAGTGAAGCATATCGTTTCTGAGGATGGTTAACTCTGTCGCCTCACAGAGAGAAGGTTCTAGGTTGGAGCCGTTCTGTGTGGAGTTTGCATGCTCCCTTCATGCCTGTGTGGGTTTTCTCCCACAGTCCAAAGACATGCAGGTTAGGTTAATTAGTGACTCTAAAGAGTCTATTCAGCTCTGTTGTATTGGGTGGCAGCAGAAAGGTCAGTGGTTCCTATCGCAAAATCTCAGCAAGATAAGGAACTATGTGACTATGTGGGGAAAAAAGTGTTTTTTGTGAGTAGTATGTGTATGCGAATTGGGTAAACTGGCAATTTAAGAATTTATTTAAATATATAGTTCAGTTAAGAATTGTTATTCACAATGGAAGCTTGGCAAGAGACAAAGTGTTGATAAATGATTATAGGGCCAACATCAAAACAATAGAAATCAAATGACCCTACCGATATACAGTAGATAAAATTTAAAAAAAACACTACTATATTTTATGCAAGCATCAGAGGAAACCCACATTGCTTCAAACACATTTCCTGTTTCAACCAGCTATCAGGAATAAATCAGAGAAATGGCCTCTACTTCCACAGTGCAGTTAAATTAGTGAGGCAGATTAACTCTTAAGCTGCTCCCTCCCTCCATCACATTATCTTCATCTCTAAAGCAGTCCTAAAGGAGAGCGTCCATTAGCTAAGAGCCATGTTATATGCACTCGCTCTATGGACATACCAGCCAGTTACAGTGAAGGTCTATAATTCAGCCTCCTGGAGGGTGCCTACCTTACAACTTTAACCATCTTGGGATTGCATTCACTCAGCAGGGAAAGTAACGTCTGCATCGTCCTTCCTGTCTCCACAATATCCTTTTTATAATGCAGGACACAGGAAGTGGTCACATTAAAGTGGAGGCATAAACATAACATACATAAAAAATATGACATTTATATAACTCATGTACAGAAGACTTTGGTGTTTTATCTCCAATTGGTTTTACTATAAAATGATGTCTTCCGTTTTAAAAAACGAACAAATGCAATAAACATTACAAGGGTTGGGTGACATGACAATGCATATTGTGAGATGATGTGGATTTTTCAACGATAAAGAGATGAATGCATTCTGTTTATGCCAAGGTATTCATATCATTGTGAACAGTATTGGAAATCAGTGAGCAGGATTTATGTATGGCAATATTGAATTGGATTGAAATGTCATTTACAATATCATGATATACATTTATTCACAATATAAATTCACATAAACTGATTTTACCATATCGCCCAAAAAAAAAAACAGACTAAAGAAGAAAAGTCTTACCTCGACAATCAAAACATTCTGCAGAAAACAAATGAAAAGGACATTTGATGAAGTATACAGCCATACGAGACTGTGTAATTGAAGTATTTCTGCCTGACAAACACTTGTGGACTAACCTTGCCTGAGAGATTGGACAGCTCATCCCCTCCTATGACTTTGACACTGTTTGTTGACTGGTCATTCTGGGGGACACAAAGAGGAGACAATATCATTACTGTAACATTATCCAACTCGTCTCATTTCTTTTGCTAGAATCCCTAGAAAAATCCTCACCACAAATCGTAAGTTACGACTTTAACTATGGATCTATGAGACTGAACGATGACCGTCACCGTCTCTTGTCGCTCAGAACGGTATGGAGTTAGAATCATGCCAAAACCTCACAAACGCACACACACAAAACGTGTTTTACACTGATTATATATATGTATATTGTAGCAATACTGGCGTTAAAGACCCGATCAGGGAATCTGTGCGTAGACCACGGATGATGCCTGTCATTGACCTACATACATCGCATCCCTGGGCCCGACACAGAATTTTCGGCGAATCTGTGAAACTGCCACAGTTTTTAAGGATTAAGGGGCCATGTTCATTTCACAGAATTCTGTGAGACCGGCAGAGATAGGCTACTACGAAGCAAGATCAACATGCTGGATTTTTTTCAGTTACCCGGCTTCACCTAACCTAACAACCGGGGTCCTGCATAAGCTGTGTCACGACGCTGGTTATCAACTAGTGACACAGTGATGGCAACGGTGGATCAGTTGTTACCGGGTACAATCACCGTGCTAACTTATTCTGAACACCTAACCTGGATGGGAGCAGGTTAAGTTGGAGATCAGAGATCAACTGGTGTAAAAGCACTTAGAAGATCAGGTGGAGCCCGGTGCAGAGAGAGAGAGAGAGAGAGAGAGAGAGAGAGAGAGAGAGAGAGAGAGAGAGAGAGAGAGAGAGAGAGGCTCATAAAAGTTAAAACATTTAGAGATCAACAACCCCGTTAACATTCCCTGATGGGTATTTTTATGAAATATATAGGCTAGATTTTAATGGGAGGGAATTGCATATCCGCTTGTTGAGCCGTGTGTCGCCATTGCGCACATCGGTTTGAATTATGTTTTTATATATTTTATTTGCTCTCACGATCGCTTCCACTGCCAGGGTTGCAACTGATCATATAATAGGCTAAAGCAGTGACAGTTTATGGAAAGCACAAGTGTAATTATGGTCAGATATTGGGCCTGACTGATGGGGAAGCAATATTGATAAGCCATGTAATTTAGGCCTACGCATCTAGGCTACAGCGTCCGCTATTTTTTTTGCCAGCTTTTTTTCCTGTTTTAGGAAGCAGCGACTGTATTGTGGTTGTTAGGTTAGGTGAAGCCGGGGAACTGAAAGAAATCCAGCATGTTGATCTTGCTTCGTAGTAGCCTACAGGCTGCCGATCTCACATAATTCTGTGAAATGAACACGGCCCCTTAACTCAAAATCTGTGGCAGTTTCACAGATTCGCCGAAAATTCTGTGTCGGGCCCACGGATGCGATGTATGTAGGTCAATGACATCATCATCCGTGGTTTACGCACAGATTCCCTGATCACAGCACGTTTCTTTCTGTACAGAGAAGCTGTATACAGCTTTGCTATTATTGGTATTTTTAGCCCAATAACCACTGTTTTAATCAACATTTATTCTCCAGATCTTATCATGGTTTAATTGTATTTCTTTTAATGTTATTATTTCGGTCTATTTCGGCCAGGGAAGCTGGATTGCTTTGTTGTTTTGATATTTTTTAAACTATAATACTACATCTAGCAACATATATGTAGATATTATCATAGTATGCCTTTCTTTATTTTAATAATATTATTTTGGTCTTATTACTGGTGAAATATTACAGTATGCTGTAAGACAGAACAGATATGATCAGAGTTGGGCGCGTGCAAAGCCGATTTCCCACAATGCAATGCCGGCATTCATTTCAGAGAATCAGACAACGATCAGCGGGTCTTTAACGCCAGTATTGCTACAATATACATATATATAATCAGTGGTTTTGTCACAGCAACAACACGTTGCTCAGCTTTGTTCCAGTAAGTTATGAACCGTAATAACATTTAAAAAAATCTGCGTGTATCTATGGTCCTGGTAGGCTTAAATTGACTTAACAGCGCCACCTGCTGTTGTGTAGTGCAAATTACAGGACATTTGTTAGTAAATTTACCTGCATTTGTGTGTGGATCAGCAAGGCAGAAAATTAGTGCCAAAAGTCACGAGACAGTTTTTTGTACTTGTAGAATTTGTTTTTGTACTTGAAGGATTTTTTTTTGTACTTGAAAGATTTTAGTTTGTACTTGCAGGATATTTTTTGTCATTGAAGAAATAAGTTTCTTTTTATGTGTAAAACATACTGTATTTGTTTGATAGGTAGGTTTCATATTTGCAGAACAAAATGCATTAGTTTGTGAATGATGTTTTGTATTTGCAAACCACACTGAGTTTGTTTGTGAATCGTTGGGCGTGAGTAAAACACGTTTTGTGTGTGTGTGTGAGGTTTTGGCATGATTCTAACTCCATAGAACGGGCTGCGGCGTTCCAGGCGAGAGGAAGAGGCGTGGCCACCTGGATGCTATTATGGACGGCGGCCAAGCCTCCTAAGGTCACATGACTTTGTTGACATAATGTCTCGAGGACAGGATGAAGGATTGCATCATTCAAGGTAAAGGCTGTTTTATGGTTCTGCGGAGGCTCCATGCAGAGCTTTCGCCTTAGCCTATGTAAGTGGCCTGATGTTTATACTTTGCGTTGGTGTGTGCTTCGAGCCGGCATGTGTGTGTGTGTGTGTGTTGTGTGTGTGTGTGTGTGGGGGGGTGTGTGGTAGAGCGAGGGAGAAGTGAGAGAGTGACGGTGATTAGCTTCGGGGTAGCGACTCTAGAGTCATAGTGAGAGAAACAATGAGTCTCCCCTGTGTTTTCTGAGTGGTGGTGGGAAATCTGTAGGAAAAGTTAACCCTCTCCTTGATTTCATGTTGTTTATGGAGAAGGAGAACCAGGAAATGAGTCGGGAAATGCAACGCTACCAAGCCACGGCCAAGCGTCGTGTAGTTACATTTTTCGAGAGGTGCAGGTCAGGCTACGGCGTAGGGTCCGGCGTAGACGCAGAGAGGGGTCTGCGGGGGTACGCCGTCGATTTGACGCAGAAGCATAAAACAGCCTTAAGACCGTGGTGACGGTCTGAGTGAGGTCAAAATAGATCTACATTTACTATACATTTTTAAATGTTTACTGCAGTGGCCCATTTCTGATTTAATGAGATTGTTCTCATTTGTCAACCCATATCACACACCTCACATTAGCACAAGTGCTTCCTGGAAATTAAATGAGAAAAGGCAGCTTACACAGTAGCTCTTCACCCTAATGAAATCCACTGTCAGGGGGACTGATTTATCACTGTTCTGGTTCAGTGCTTTAATGTAGTCCAGGAGGTCTGCGAAGAACTTGTATCCTCCTTTTAGCACACACAGAGCTACAATGTGGTGTCCCCCCATGTCCCGGATTATGTCGCGGGCCAGGCGCTCTGTCCTGGATCAGAGAAGTAGACACACAAAATAGTAAGGGCAGGGAGAGAAAGAAAAAAACGATGCAATGGTGAATTCAGTAGGCCTAAAGTTTTTATGGACAAGGAGGAGACGCTTTACATGATTTTGCACTTAAACATAATTGCTTACAATGCATTTCACTGCACTGGACATTTAACCCCCTGCCTCACAAATCCACATTCAAATGCACTTCAGGATGTGGGCTATAGTGATTTGTTAGACAAATGTGGCAGTGAAACAGAAAGAAACGTATGACTTAACAAAAATACAAGATCATTTTGAATGTGTGTTGCAGGTGGTGATTGGTTTACCTGTCCATGATAAGCCCATGGGGGATGATCACCTTGTCCAAATCGTTCTCATAATGTCTGGGGACACAGAAAAGGTCTAGGTCGTGGCCTTTCTCATCATCAGCGATCTGAAACACGAAGAAGGCGCCAATCTTTTCAACTCAGGAGAAAGTGAACCCATTCCTTGCGCCCGTGGCAACGCCGAGCCTCTCAACCACCTGTTTATACATCCATGGTTTATTCCCGCACGCACGCGCACACACACATACACACACGACTGAGATTTGAGGGTTAACGGACATCAAACGCTCATTTAGTAGCACAATTGAAACACTCCAATGTTGATTGGAAAGCTCGTGCCACCTGCAGTCTATCAAACCAGGCCTACAGTGCACGGAGCACATCCACACCCTGACAAGTGAACTATAGTTAACAAATCCCCGAACAAGCCAGCAGCAAACAGTTTACAGCCTCACCTGCAGATACGAAGCCATGTTACCTGCGGCGGGTCCTGTTCAGTCGCAGTGAAATATCTGAAAAGTCACGCTCAGGTGCTGAGTGTGAGAGGTAGAGAGCGAGAGAGAGAGGTAGAGAGCGAGAGGGAGGAGGGTTTGTTGACTGGAGGTGGCACGAGCTGGTCTCTTCTTCACCGAATGCTGCCGACCGACCGCGAGCAAGTAGCCTATGCTATGCTTCTTTGCCGGGGTATATAATCCCTTTACGTCAGAATCCAGTTTACATTCCCGATAATCTGATTTGTTCGACGTAACCTGAGTTTAAAATGCGCCACTGGTCATAACTACTAGGCTATACTGCACGTTTTGGTAACGCTGACAAGCGATGCTACTGCGAACGGTTTAAAGAAGCTGCAGATGACGCAGTTATAAAAATATAACTGACAGTTCCGACTCCCTTCACTTAAAGCACTACACTGCTCCCTGCGTGTGGTTATATTGCATCACATACACATATATATATATATATATATATATATATATATATATATACACATACATATATACACACACTATATATATACACTATATATATATATATATATATATATATATATACACACACACACACACACTTAATGACTTCTCACTGTGTACTTCCAATATGCTAATAAAGCGAATGCAAATTTGACTTACGGTTTAATCTCTTATGAAGTGGTATTACCATATTTTATAGATCTGTTAGTTTTGCCATGTTTGTATGGTATCAATTGTGTTAATGTTAGAGTCATACTGCCTTAATTTAGAAAGTTTTAATAGGAACAGTGAAAACTGCAGAACCACCCTTTTTTTTTATATGATCCCAATTTAATGAGTGATACAGGAAACAAAACTTTTTCCATCTTACAAAAAAAAGCAACCCCAGGTGTTGTACAACAGCAGGAGCACAGGACCTATGAAAACAGAATAAACATGTTCTCATAGTTCAAAACACCAAAGACGCAAACATCATCATCTTTGTATGATAACAGTCTTTATGAGTGCCACTAGTGACCATGAGGCCAGATCTCAAATGACACCATTCCCCTTATAGAGTCCTACTTTTAGCCTGAGACCCACATACAGAACTGTGGCTGTGGGCAGAAAGTAGAGCACCATCCAGATGAGATGACATGATTTGAGAGAAGACCTAAAAGGGAGAACACTCATTTTTTCTTCTTCTCATCTTTCTTGGCACCATCAGCTTTTTCCTTCTCCTTGTCTTTGTCCTTATCATCTTTTTTCTCTTTTTCGTCTTTCTTCTCTTTCTTGCCTTCCTCCTTCTCCTGTCCTTCCTTCTTTTCTGCGTCTCGGTTGGAGATCTTGTTGTTGATCAGGTTGTGAAGAGCCACCACAGAGCGTATGAGCGAGGCCAGGTAGACCACCAGCATCTGGTCGTTGGTCTTAAGGTAGAAGGCTTTTGTGAATTCCTGCAGACAGAAACAACATTCAGCAACACAAAACCTAAAGCAATACAACACACATCATGTTCATACAATATGAAATGAACAAGAATCTAGTGGCTAAATAATAATTATTGAGATTAGAAGCAAACTGCTTTCTGTGATGCAATTTTACAAAGGAATGGTGAAACCATTGGACAAAAAAAGTGATAAAAATGAAGGGGAAATTATTTTGGTTGAGTATTTTATCAACTAATCAACTCTAGATAATTTTTTTTTTTTTTTTTTTTTTAAATGGAATTGTAGAGTTCAAAGTTCATCACAAAATTAGCAGTAGCAGTGTGTCTCACTTAATCTGACTAAGTTTGCCCTCCAGTGGATAAAATGAGAATCTCAGCTCAGTTTTCAGTTCAGTTTTTTTTGTTTTCTTCTCCACATCTCTTTGGTTCACTGAATGATTTCAAACTTGTGCAGTAGTTTTAACTGTGCAGTATTTATAGCATACTAAGTGTGCTCATTGTTAAAAATCCAGTCACAAAGGATAAGCAAAATAAACGAAATGTCACTTAAATTAAGTAAAATTACAATTACTAGAATTCAAAAGACACCAATGGTTACTAAAATGCTTACATGGTAAATACCCCTAAAACATAAACAACGTACCAGTAGATTTACGTCTGGCAGCAAGTTGAAGACATCCTGCAGCTGGTAGATGATCTGGTGGTTGATGGGAAGTTTTCCTGCCGTCACTCTCTCCAGGTAAGAGCGGATGTCCAACAGCTTCGAGTTGAGCCCCTTCAGGCCGTGAACCTGATTTGTGATCCGTTGCGACAGGGTGCCCACTGTGGTATCCTTGATATCTCTGTATAGGATATGTAGCAGATGAGAGGTGAGTGGGCATGAGTATGAATGTCTTAACATATTGTGCAAGGAGTTATCATTTGTTGATAATCTTCAGCAATATGTCCTTGCATTTTTGGTGATTATAGTAAAGTAGCAGCAAAGTTGTATCATTTATACTTTGTACTGTAATAATTATTTACTGCGGTGACTAAAATGGCTATTACATGGTTAACCGTAGCCCGGTTGACACCAGACCCTTCTCAGTTGTAACTGAGAGTGGGTCTGGGGAATGTTCCTTCACAGCCCATTTCCAAAGGGGCGTCCCCAATGGACACTGCTCAAATTGGACCATGGATGTATTAATAGAACACATGGTGAATTACAACCATTAGTTATATCCATTATTACAGCTACAGGACCTCGGGAGAACCACCGTCATATGAGCATGCGCAGTGCAGGGTGACATGGGCAGTCGCGCGGGTCTGCTCGCGTTCATTATGCGCATTCATCATGACTAGTTTAATAACTCTGGATTCGGCTACTAGTGAATGTTAAAAATGTTAAACACGTGACGTTTCAAACAAGGACCCTTTAAGTGTTCGGGCTGGTAAGTTGATATAGAAATTGAAATGATATAGAAGTTTCTTTCGCCATGCAAAGTCTATGGTAAAAGTCTTTCTGGGCCAGATGGGTGCAGTTCCACCGTTGGCCGCTAAGCCCATGGTTGCTTTTAGACATGGCGCTGTTCCTGGGGTATGAACTCGTTGATGGAGACAGACGCGGTGTGCACGGAGGGGAAGGGCTGTGTGTGTGTGAGTGAGAGAGAGATGGAGGTAGAGCAGGGAAAGGAAATGCAGCTGAACGAATACGCTGCGTGTTTTAAATAGCAAAAAAATGAATAACGAAACGCAATATGTGGAAGTCAGTGTTGATTCTGTGGCACACCGCCACGAATTAGTCTATGTGTGGGAAACACTGCCTTCAACCAATCAGACCAATGATCCGGGTGACGTAGCAGCGACAGCGGCATCAACGGGTTGCTGCGCTTCGATTGGCCATCATGTTGAATGTAAACAAAAAGCTGCTTGCCGTCGCTGAGCTATCGTCATCGTGTAAAACCCGCCTCAACGGTTGCAATTGGTGCCTCGATTTGGAAAAATTGGAAATGGGCTTGAACGGGCTCTTGGCCAGACTAACTTGCAGAGCAAATCTCAAATTTGCCAGAAGTTCGTCAAGATTTTCCCAGGCTAGGTTAACAGCATAGCAAAGTGTGTGAATCAAAGGTTTGTTTAGTACCTGAGCAGGTGCTCCACACCGACTTCCTCAGCTTCCTCAGCTCCAATCTCACTGGTGACGTGTTCAAATGTCTTGGATGTTGGAGTACCGTCCTACAAATAGCAAAATCACATCAATGAAAATACTTAACTCTAAACCAAAGTTTGTTTTCAACTAGCATTACAAAACTGTTCAAATAAAAGTGCAGTGTTCGAAACCAATAGATGTGACAGGATGATAACACTGCAGTACAAACGGTCACATTTCACTGGGAATACTACAGCCCTTACAAAGGCCTCCCAATTTACCTTGTGGACAGATTAAAAGGTGCAATATATAATAGATTTACTGTATTAAATCCAAAAATGACCACAATATGTCATCTTTTCTGATAACAATGCTAAAGCCAGCATTTTCTCCTTTGAAATGTATGTTCCATGACGGAATGTCTGTGTTTTGGCCTGCATGTTGGTATCGACTGACTATTTTAACAGCTGGGCCGGGATGCCAGATATATCTGTAAAAACACAAACCCAGCGCGCTACAGCTGTAGTACAGCCATGGAAGCAGCAATCAAAAAAACGGGATCAACGGAGATAGATTACACCCAACCTAAGAAACCTCAGCGTTTCTAAAAAGTTGCACGATCAGAGACGTAATTAAACCCAGGTATAATATTGGAAATTCTATGAAAGCTGGAGAAAGCTTGGAGCCCAAAAGGACGCGGAGTTGGCCAATTTCCTCCTGAACAGGTAAGCATTAGGCTTCAGGCTAATTTATCACAGCTACTAGGGACAGGCATTTTATGTCATTTCAACATTTGTGTACTCACATTGAATTATATAGAGTACTTGAGTTGGTTACTCGCAAAAACATTTGAGACAGCCAGTGAAGTGATCCCGACTGGTCCTGTCTAACGCCACCATGCTAACAAGCGATAACTGCTAACATTACCGGAGGACCAGGCAAGCGGGCCACGGTCCAACCAAGGTGACAAACCTATGACAGAAACCGCAAGTTTGAATTCATCATAATGGAAACATGCAATTTAAACTTTGGCAAAACAACCGTGTAGCCTGTTGAGCGGCTGTAGCCGACCAACGGTGAGTAATTTTAAGCCAAAAAAGCGTGTCAGTCAGTCGGGTAGAGAGGACCATGAGTTTGTAACGTGTTTAGCGATTGTTGCCGTAAGTTTAAGCCAAGACAGTGCGCCTGTCAGTCGGGTACAGAGCTCCGCGTGAGCACGGGCTTTCATGACTCAATATAGCCAGCATCTAACGTTAGCTACGCCGCTGTGATGTGGAGTAATGTCTGGCTATGCGAGACAAGCATCTAGAAACATTGTTGGATGCTGTGTTCTCAACCTGGCAACCTCCGTGAACTTCGAGTCTGGGGAGGAGGGGCCGGGGGAAGACGACTCCCCAGTATTTTGAATTAGCAGTAACTAGTTTAAACGCTAGCTGTCAGTATTACATATTGCACCTTTAAATACAAAGAGTAGTCATAAAACCTAAAATCTCCAGACTTGTGTCCAGGAAACCCTGCATGCATCGTCACCAAACTCACACAAATGAAAATGTATTTATTATGTCATTTATAATTAAATAAATAAATGCTCACTCCAAAACAACTAGTATTCAGTCTGCTTTAATGCAATCCATGATTCACTTACATCATGTATTTCCTCCACAGAGATGTATGCTTCTGTGGGTAGACCAAGATCTTTGGGCTTCACATCTATAATGACTAACACCTGGTAGGATAAAAGACAAATATATGAGCGACTTATTGAACATCAGAATGAATATGAGTAGAACAAGGGGATGTCTCAACACATGCAAACTACGCAGAGAAAAAACGTTAAGCAGTTACATACCGAGTTGGTACAGTACTGTTTGATGAGCTCATTGATGGCAATGTCATTCTTATGCAATTTGGGTCCTGTGTGGTACCATCCGACTATTCTTTCTCTGGCTGAAAACCAGGGAAGACAGTTATTCACAAGTATAAAATCAGGGTTACCCCATCACGTAAAACAAGGATTAGGGAATAGGCAGTGCCTTACCATTTACTTTCTTGAACATGCCATACATGTTCTCCAAGTAGTCATGATCCAGGAACCACACTGAGTCATCCCTGTCATCCTCGTCAAATGGCACTGAAAAGGAACGTTGACAATGAATTAAAGAATTGACTAAATCTGTCTGTGGCAGACTTACATTTGCTGACTTTTAGTATAATTTTGCTTCATATAGTGCTATAGCAGTTATGAGTTGACAGTAAAATTCTGTTTAATGCATATTCAAATATCTTAAGGGGCCATCCACTGTTTTTACACATGGTAAGTCTACTACCTACTACTCAGCCTATGAAAACAGTTGTGTAATGTTTTCTGTGGCTGTGGAGGAAGCTTTCTTAAGTTCTTAAAAACTCTGAAATACACATTTATAACAGAAGGCCTGCAATACAAACTGGGGTGCATAAAGTTTTAAATATGTGGGTATTTAGCTGGCAGGGAGGGTTAAATGAAAAGATACAATTGAGTTGCATTACAAGAAGTGAAGGACCATAAAGGAGTTCACTGTTCTTGATTGAACAGGTTTCTCTCAAGCCACTGAGAGAAAGGTGAGTGTCACTCACCTGCAAAACTATTTGAGACGTCAAGAACTTTTTTATGCCATGATCCCAGAAGGACACCAACCACACGTTTCTGATTGCCAACTTTTCCTATCCTGTTGATTGAATTGTCAAACAAAACAAATTATCTTGCAGTAGTTTTGTCAGAAGTGAACGCTATGACTCATAAACATAGTCGTTAGCTAAGATGCTACTGTAAGCTAAGCTAATGCACAAATCTTTACGTTATCCATCGCTAATGAAATGAATGACGATAGGATACAATTAGTGGGTACGTTATAGCGAGTTCAACTACTATTCAAACCTAGTGTATTATTGATTCGTTTAACGGTTTAACAAATATTGTTTTCTTACACTGACTAGGTGACGAACAAAACAGATGTCACTGAGCTAACTAGCTTGGTCATCTCTGCATTCATTTGCAATGGGGCTCTGACTCAGCAGGGCTAACATTAGCTTAGCAGCAACGTTACGCTCCTGGACATTTTTTACTTCCAAATTTACATCAGGACTGAACACAAACATTGAACTTACTGACCTGTTAAAATGATCAACCACGCTGAGCAACACCAGTGGGTGAACGACCACATTTTCCACCGCTAACTCCGGCATTTTTGCAGTAAAGATAACAGCTAACAGCCCACCTCAACACAACGACGGCTACGCTACACTTCCGTTTGCGTATGACGTTTCTTCCGTTAAGCTTGTTCCCCTCTTACTGATTTGATGATTTAATTTGTGTTGTTTTATTATTTTTATGTAATGTGTCCTTTGTATTCTCACTTTATGTCCATCATATATTTTTACATACATTATTTTTGATATGTGTGTGCTAGTGTTGTTTATAACTGTATCTTTGCATATTGCATTTTGTCAATAAACATCGTCTCTGCCGTTTCTCTTGGCAACAGAGAGACGCAGAGAAAAGGCAGGGGAGTTGTGTCAGCCGTTCACAGACAAAATGGCAGGAACCGAGCACGTAAGTTATTGTTTAGTGCATGGTTTATTTTCGGAAGCGTTTTCTTAAATGTATTAATGAACTTATTAATGCTTATATTAACGTTAGATAACTGAAAACACCGAAGTTGCATCAATTACTTTAACGTTAGCTAATTTACTCTACTGTAACCTTGCTAACTGAAATAAAATTAAACATCCTTACAGTTGCTGTTTATTAACTACTGTTTAATTAGCTAGCTAGCAGACTCTGTGAAACGTACATTTCATAAGTGGGTGTTTTATTAATCATCTTCATTCTGTCCTGCAGGAGGAAGTTGAGGAAACACTGAAGAGGATCGAAGCCCATAAAGGTGTCATTGGAACAATAATTATCGATGCAGAAGGTAAGCCAAAAGGCATAACGCTAGCTAAATCTCCAGCACAACAGTTTTTTTTAATTTTTTTTAATCTGGGACATAGATAAGGTTTACAATATTGTATGATTAAACGTTTGATCTTTTCAGGTATTCCCATCAGAACAACTTTAGATAACTCCACGACGGTTCTGTACGCAAGACTTCTTCGCCGCCTCACGATGAATGCCAGGAGCATAGTGAGGGACATTGACCCTCAAAATGACCTCACCTTCCTCCGCATTCGCTCCAAGAAACATGAGATCTTGGTTGCACCAGGTGAGTGTGTAATAGTTAGATTTGTATTGTTGACTTAATAAACGGCCCACTGAAACAAACGCACATTTAATATTATTTCAGCCAACAGCTGTAACTTAGAAGAGGCTCTGTTTTTACTACACTTGTCTTCTTTTATGTCTCTGCAGAGAACGACTATCTACTGATAGTCATCCAGAACCCATGTGAATAGCTTCTGGACATTTCCATGAGAGCCTTTGGTTTGTCACATGGTGGTGCTTTATTTATAGGCAAAATATCTTTTTTCCACTGTGTTATGATGCTTCATGTACTGCATAATCCCTCTTCTTCTATTTGGAACTCAAGTATGTTGCCTTAATCTTGCCTAAATAATACATTGTTTGTTCTACCATATGTTTTTCCTTTCATTTTATGTCTTTGTGTTGATATTGGATTCTGTAAAATAAAGCTGCTGGTACAATACTTAAGCTACTAGATCATCCCTGTTGAGTCTGATGGGTGACATATTCGATGAAAACCCTGACATTCAGACAATTAAGAATTTAAACTATGATGTATAAAGATGTATAAAAAAAGCTGAGGTAGCTTTAAATAGGAATTTATATCAAGAGAAAAAGATCTAAGTGACTTTAAAAGAGAGATTATTGGGCCTCAGGAGCTTCAGTCACAAAGACAGATGAGCAATCCTTTTGACTGGAACTGAACAGTAACAGTGTCTAAATCTGAATCCGTACATGCCTGAATGCTTAGCTCTGCGTGGGGTTCTGATGGCTCTGTGCTTTGAGTTACATTTTCCTGCCATGGTGTGACTCTGCTTGTCCCACAAGGGTCCCTTGAAATCAACGCAAAGTGATAGGGCTGTGCAGTTAATCGAAATGTAATCGTAATTATGATTTTGGCTCCCAATGATCACAAAACCAGAATAATCGAGAAAAATATTATTTAGCTCATTACGTTTTGCAAGTAAACTGAAAAAATAAAGTTTAAATAGGAAAAGTATTAAGGCAAATTTCACAGTTGTGTTTTTTTAACAGTTTTTTTATATAAAATTTATTTAACTTTTTCCACTGTTTAAGTTCAATAATTGCAACATACTGTATTTCCAGAAGTCAACGAGTAATTGTGTTAAATTATCGTGATTTCAATATTGATCGAAATAATCGTGATTATATTTTTTTCCATAATCGAGCAGCCCTACAAAGTGATCAATCACTTTTATCCAGTGGTGGGAGAAGTATTTAGATGCTTTACCTAAGTAAAAGTCATAAGTCCTGCATCAAATATAAGTTAAGTAAAAGTACTCAAAGTATTATCAGAAAAATGTAATTAAAGTATCAAAAGTAAAAGTACTCACTATTCAGAATGGGCCCTGCAACCTCGCAGGGCTTCCATTGTTACAACACTTATGTTGATTTAGTTGAGCCTGTGGGGGCGAGGAAACATACCCACTTATCACTCTAAGTGGATAGAATTTGGTGAAATCCTGTAACTGCATGATAACTGCTAACTGTTATCTGCATAGCTCCACCCAAGTTACACCTGATCATCCGGGGTCATTGAAAACACCTGTGTGGGTGTGTAGAAGCTTTCATTTGCAAAGTTAGATACAATGTTTCCCTTTTGAAATGTATATATGTGGCATAAGATGAAAAAAAACTCAAGTAAGGTGCAAGTGCAAATATTTTAATGTAAATTTCCATCAGAATGTACAGCAATATATGTTAATAAATAATTCATCACAATTATACAGTCTAAATAATACATTACATGACAACTGATTGAAACAAATATGCAGGATTTCACAGCAAGTAGAGGAGACTGAACAGGTGACGCAGGAAAGTCAGAAGATTTGGGGAGATTGCTACTGTAGCTTGTGCTTGTAGGAACGGGCTCCTGGGATTTTATTATTCAGATGGAAAGGGGCAGAAATTATGAATATGTGTAATGTGAATATTTGTTTTATCTGAATTGAACAAAACAAATCATCAAAAAAGAAAGAGGTGTATTTCTGTTATCCACAGAGGGATAGTGACATTCTGATTTTGATGTCACCCATAAACAATTTGGTTACGAGTATCAAGTGAAAAAGATATCCTGTATCAGTTTTGAAAGTCCTGAATTGGAACTGAAAAATAATTCGTTTTTTTTTTTATTTTCACTTTTTCAACACAAACCTTCAAAATGTCTAAAAGTACTGTAGTTTCACTCAAGTGATGCCAATTAGTAAGACCATGTGCAGAATGTTGCAATAGGCTTTTTACAGGTACCAGGAATTTTTAAAATATCACAAATTTTATTCTCCAAGTTTTCTTAACTTGTATAGGCATGTGGAGGGATACAGACAATGGGATAAACCGTCTGAGGAATCGTCATGACAACTTCATAATGTGTGACAAGAAATTACATTTGCCAAGTTGTCTTCCACCCCCAAACATTTTGACATCACATAAAACATTTTTCAAATACAACTGTCCTAACATCCTTCATTTATTCTGACCAGCAGCAATTCAAACAAAACATATGGCTTCGCATAGGAAATGGTTAAAACAATAAAACATACAAAATTCTTTGTCCATTACAAGTGACATTACCAATGGAAAATGTATTTAACTTAAAAGTAAAAAAAACTTAATTGATACCATTTGCCATTATATAGATTATATCTTTTAGATGTTTCCTATCCTCTGGAGAAGCTTTACCAGCACCCAAACAGCTTGATCTTTCAGATACGGTGCTAAGTAGACAGTACAACATTATACCACACAGAGGAGGGTCAAGTATTTACTCCAATTCAACTTCAAGTGCATCCTATCAAGTTTAAGGCCTGAGGTGTGCTTTGATTCCTTGACTCAATTTTCATTCTCTGAGTATTAACCAAGTGACCACTGCACGCTTAGTCTCTTCTCACTGCTGTCCAGAGAGGCTACAGATGTGTGCCGAGTGATACATCGGATTAGTGCGGATCGATACAGTTTTTGCACAAAATTGATATGATATGAGCTAAATGGTGAAAAGTCCTTAAAGCTGACTCAGGGACTAGTGGGAGTCATTAGCGTTACTGTCACAAAGATGCTGTTTTCACCTACATGGTGTTGTTACAATCCATAGGCAGAAATGATAGAGAGCGGGAATGCCCAGACTATATGGTCACCATGGTTTATGGTTACCATGGCAAACATGGCAGGTAATCAGTTGAATCTGGCTCCAGATAGGTAACATATACTGGTTGCCCAGAAGAGGTAACAAGACAAGGATTCAAGTGCTTCAAGTGCAGAGAGTGGTCTGGCTCCAGTCCGTCTTGTTCTTGTTACTGTTCCTTCGCTGTCAAGAGGCGTATCCGTCAGGGAGTTGGTGTCAGAGGTCACCTCGGTGTGTGCCCGTTGACTTGCCCCCTGCCCCAGTGAATGTTAGGTAGCGTCAAACACCTCCTGAAGTGCTCGAGCTGGGCCTGCAGTCTCTCCCTCTCCTCTCTCACTTTCTGCCTCTGACCCACCAGCTCCTGACAAACGAAAGGGCGGACACAACTTTTGTTACAGAGCCAAGGCTTTCTGCACTAAGCTGAATCGCTTACAAACAGTAAGTACAAACAGAAAAATGGAACACTGACATTAAAAGATGAAGGGAAACAAATCTGTAGCAGATACGTTCCCAGGTACTTACCCCCATAGTGAGAGAGAGCTGCTCTGCAGTTCTGGTCAGATTGTAATTCTGTGCTTCAAGTCTTTTACATTGCCCGTGAAGAACCTGCCTCTCTATACTCCATTCTGTACAGAGAGAAACACACACACCACAAATAAGGGGAAATTATACCTATTCTAATACCTCTTTCACACAAATGAGCTGAGGGTAAATTGTAGTCCAGTGGTAGGCAAATAGCATCAACAAATCTGGACCTCTGACAAAAATATTTGGGCCCTCGACGAAAGTTTTTTTTTTTTTTTTTTATTGTTTGCATCAAAACTTCTACATGATGCATTTTTTAAAATCTACTGCACTTATAGCAATATAAATACAAGGCTTGTAACATCTAATAGTAATCACTGATTTGCGTCCCAACAACAAATAGGTAACAGTCTAACAGAAATGACGTGTTTTTTAAAATCTTTGTTCTTAAGTAACAACAGCAGCACTTCATCCATTAATGAAGCAGGTCACTGTTCACTGAATGTGGATAATAATCACGTCTCGAAAATCTCCTAAAAGGATTTATGAGGAAACCAGTCGTTCAGTGTAACCTTTAAGCCCTCCGAGACAAATTTTGGGCTACAAACAAAAAATGGCTTGACATTGACTCACCATCCACATACTCCTGGTAGGCCTCAAAAATAGCTTCGATACCCTGCCACTTCCTTGGATTTTCTTCCATCTCCTCCTCCTCTTCCTCCTCCTGACCAGACTCCTCCTCGTCCTCATCAGACAGGTTTTCCCGCGGTCCCAGAGTGTCCCTGCTGGCTACAAGGGAATGGAAGTGATGGCCGTTGACGTGCGCATGCTGAGGGGCATGGTTAAGAGTGGGACTTTTCAGTTGAGTGACGTTGTGAAGCAATGAGCGGTCGGCCTTCATGCCGGCCTCAGGGACACAATTTGAAACTCCTTAAAAAGAAATGAGTGAGACAAAAAAGGCCAATGTGAGTGTTTGCAGCCATTTTTAGAACCAATTTGGTTACTAGTATCCATTTCAACAGCTACGATATTACATGCAAACACCACTAGGTGGCAGAACCCTGTCATTTTAAAATTCACAATCAAGCCTAATGGTCATGCATGCACCTATGGGAGTGAGTGGCTAACCTTTGTTCTGCAGTGTGTTGTGTGTGGACTGCAGCACGGCCTGGTGGAAGTGCTGTGCAAAGGCCTCAGGTGTGAACCTCTCCCAGGACCGATTCCGTCCATTCTGCACAGGATTGGGATCCTTTTTCTGAGGAGAAGCAACAACGCCGTTTTGGAGGCCCAGGAGCTTCCCGTTTGGCTGAGCCTCCATAAATTCAGCCTTTTCATGGTGAGGGGCCAAGGGTGGAGGAACGCAGGCAATGTTGGTGTCCACGGAGGCTTTGAATGTGTTGTTATGGGGTAGATGTTTGGGTTTGTGTAAGTAGGGAGGGGAGGGGCTGGGAGAGTCTGGGTACAGATGTCCATTTGGTTGACTGGGCAGAGGGGCTGATGAGGAGTCACCTAAAAACAGATTTGTGCAGTTCCTTAGAAAGTTTTTTTTTGGGCCATTTTAAACATGCATATAAATGTGTGTGTGTGGGTATTTTCTAAAGTGTCTGTGTGTCTCACCAGTTGAGGGAGCAGGAGGACTGCTACACGGAGGTAAGGGATTATATCTGAGTGTGTCTAATGTCACAGTCTTCCTCTGAATGGCCCTCAGCAGCTTTTCTGTCCTCTCCTTATCTACAGAGAAAAAGACAAAATGACAACACCTGTCATTCATATTTGAAAATAAGGCTTAAAATATTGACTGACACAAAGTACTAACGGAAAAAGGTCAGCAAATGGGTGACTTGAGGTAACGTCCAGTACATCACCATCACAGACAGACTATGGCCACACACATTTAATAAAGGCTGATTCTTTCTACCAGCTTTCACCTAAAAACATCAAGGAGGAGATTGGTTCATACAGATTTTAACCCAGATTGTATGTTCGTATTCATCCAAACGCTGGTTACTGTAGTTCCCAGTAAACTAGGTCCTCTATGTTGACAGATGAGAAAATGCTTCCGGTAACAGGAAATTAAAAGAAAAATTGAGAGGGAGCTCAAATGAGCTGCTGATTATGCCCCAGCGTCCCTATGAGCAAGTAATGAACAACAAACGTTTAAACAACAGAGTTAGCCCCGCAGACAGTATATTTAAATCCTGGGTTGTTTTGTATTATGATTTGTCTTAAAGATTTCATGTTTTTTGTGAATAAATGGGTAAAATTAATAAAAATAAAAAAGTCATGGAAAGTAGTGTTTGTTGCAGGGTTACTGTAGTTGTGACATACATATACATACATATATTACCAAAACTCATACAGTATATACACTGTGTGCATATGTTTTAAATGTGTATATTTACATTTTAACATTATAACAGTTTTACAATTCGTTTAATAAGAAATTCATACATTTTTAGCAGTCTATACTATATTTTGACAGGCTGTGGATTAAAATCTACCCTTGCTGGAGAAAGTATAAAATCCTGCCACAAACTCCTGTCGAGATGCTTCCTCACTTTATTTTTTTCTCACCCCTCCTACAGCCTCGCCAAATAATAAAACTGAGAGAAACTCAGTGTCGTATTTTTCCACGGGGAATCACCAGCACCAACTGAGAAGAGAGCAGAGTAGCACGTAGGATGTGTGTGGATACTAAACAGGTTGTTACCTCTCCTCTGCTGTGGGCTGACATGGGAGAGGTTGAACATAAGGAGGAAGTCTTTTTTCTCATCCAGTTCGGCGGTGCTGTCCATCTGCTCGGCAGAGTACGGCGTAGTTAAGGGAGTTGTAGGTGTTGGAGGTGAAGAGGCCTTTCTCTTGCCCCGCACAGCCGGCGGAGAGACGCTGCGCTCTCTCATCATCCTCCTCCTCTTCCTCCTCTTTCGCGCTAGAAGCTCATCGCGATGGGCCACTGTGGTCAGACCACACACACGCAGGAAATCCACTTTCTTTGGAGAGAGATTTGGGCAGGTGAATATCAATCATTTTCAAACCTTGTATGTATGTATAAAGTGATGTTTATGCACCTCGGAGGATGTATCCAGTTTGAGTGGGGGCTGTTTTGTCACTCTCCTCAAATGGGCTTTCACCTCCTCCTTGTCACTCTCATCATATGACTCGTCCAGGTCATAGTAATAACCTGACAAAAAGTGAGTAAGAGAGAAATCATATTTCGTCATAAAGAAATTGTCAAAGTATATATAGTCATCTCTTGTGAAAAAAAGAAAAAGAAAAATAGTCATCTCTTCTGCCTACTACACCCCCCCTCCTGCCCATAAATCCCCTCTCTTTCCACTGTGCCTCTTTATCCTTCATCAGTGTGCTCACCTCCCTGTCTGGCCTCCCTCCTCCTCTTCTCCTCCAGGTCCAGTTTGCTGAGCAGCCGGCGGTGCTGCTGGAGAACCTCGTCATAAACCAGCATGCTGTCGGGCGGCTGGCCCTGTCGCTCCCTCGCCGGAGACGGAGAGGCTGCCTGACACCGTCCCACCAGGTCAGTGCAGGTACCGGAAATAGACGGAGGCACACAGGACCTCTGGTGGAGGTTACTGACGTGATGCCGGTGATAGAGGCTCTGGATGGCTCTGTCCTGCTCTGCCTTGTTCCAGGAACCTGCTTCTTGTAAACTAGCTCCCCTCAGTGAGGTGTACCTCTCTGTGCCTTCCCCTCTCCCCCTGCCTCCTTCTTCCAGATTCTCCCCCCAGCTCAGGGGGGGCCTGTCGGCTCTGGTCAGTCCTGGAGGTGGTCGACTTGGCGGTGTAGGAGGGTTGAGTTTTCTGCGCGAGTCTGTGGGGGTGTCGACGAGGGAGGCTGGGTTCCACAGTGTAGTTGGAGGGGCAGGAGGATGATGGGGACCTTTAGGGGAGATAAGGGGAGGTGGAGCACCAAGGCATGGAGGTAGATCTTTGCTGCCTGGCTTGTGATGGACTGAATTGGTTCTGTTTAGGAAAATAAAGAGCAAAATAAAATTCCATTTATATTCAAAAACTCACCACACAGAGTGACATTGCAGAAGTTTAAAATGTTAGTATAAGACATTTTCTAAAACCGATTCTTTTGACTCTTTCTTTTCACCTGTGACTGTCTCTCCTTAGCTCCGCCCCTTTCCCAGGTGACCTGAGGCCCATCTCAAGTGGACCCTCCCTCTCCTGCCCTTGCCCCCGTTGCCGTGTTAACCACGCCGCCTCACTGGCCCTCTGAGTCATCATGGCAGCTGCCAGAGCTCCATGGATCCCCCCAGCAGCAGCATGATGCTTCCCCAGGTGAGAAGGCACCAGGCTGGGCACAGGGTGTGGGATAGAGCCCCTGGAGGAGTGAAGGCCAGGCTGCAGTGACAGAGGTTTGGGTGCTGGGAAACCTGGGTGCTCGAAGTCCTTGCTTTTATCTGGAGAAACAGTGGAGTTGGGAAATCATGAATTAGTTCTTGGACGTGTTATGCCGACAGCACTATGTGTGTGTAGACATTTTGATGATTCTGATTTATTCAGACATCATTCAGCATCTTACAATGTGGTTCTGACAAAGGTGGAAAAGATGATGGATTACCAATAAAAACTTCCAATGAAAAATTCCAAAAGAAATGTGCATTCCAGCATTGTGTAGGTTGTTTACACACTCACATTTCATTAGGTTTCAATACATACACTCCTTATATCTTTATTCGTAGTCCATAAATAAATCCAACAGATTGGACAGTGCCATAATTCAAGTGTAAATGTAGAGAGAAGAAATAACTCAGACTAAAAGTCTGCAATATTCATGAGGACCCACAATATGAAACAGCATAGCAAAGTATTACAG
>NC_041338.1:26903617-26918617 GCF_004354835.1 Perca flavescens
TGCCACAAAGCCACACAGACAGATAACAAATAACCGGTCAACCTAAATCTAACTGCTTTGTATGACAAATCTAATGTGTGTAATGTATACAATTAACATGCGTCCAGCTTCTGACGGGTATGATGTGTTTATACGCCAGAAGACAATAGGGTACACCAGATGTATGATTTTCTTTAATGTTAAGTACTCTACTACTTTCTTTCCTTGTCTTTAGTCACTACTTTCCATTATTTCTTTGACTGCACCTATGTATTTACATGTCATGCCGATAAAGCAAATTGAAACTGAAACAGATAGACAAAAAGGGAAAGAGATAAAGAGAGTAAAAGCTCAGGTCCTGACAGGCTGTGTGTGTGTGTGTGTGTGTGTGTGTGTGTGTGTGTGTGTGTGTGTGTGTGTGTGTGTGTGTGTGTGTGGGTGTGTGTGTTTGTGTGTGTCTCTGCTGAGCCCAGCAATCAAGGGAGAGATGATAAGACAGTTTCTATCAACTCTTTCTCTCTCTCCTTCCTCCTAACTCACTCACTCTTTCCTCCCCGTCTCTCCTCTCTCTCGTTTATCTCAGCATACTGGAGCTTATTTACCAAAAGTCAACACACGTAATCTCTCTGTTTCTTGCTTTCTTTCTTCCTTTTTTTTTCCCTACAGTCTTTTGTTACAGGCTATTCCTCTGATATTTACTCATGTTAATTCACAAACACACTAACATATGCATGTGAGCATAATCCAAACATGCAAACAGACACACTCACCCTCCCGCTCACTGTTCTCCTCCTGCTCGTCGTCTTTCTGCTCCTCTGTGAGACTCTTTCTCTCTCTCCCTCTCAGCCTTGCAGCTGCTACGTGCTCACGTGACCTCTTTTCTATCCACTTCCCCCCCCCTCCTCCTCCTCCTCCTCCTCCACCGTCCCCCTCCTCCATCTATCACCCTCTCCATCCTACCTCCTCCTCCTCTCGTCTGTCACTCTTTCTATCTTTCCATTTTCTCTCCTTAGCTGTCCCTTCTCTCTCTCAAACTGTGCGCTCTGTCGTTTTCTTTTCTCTCTTCATTCTTCATCCTTCCTCCTTTTGGCTCACACACTCCGGGGAGGTTGGAGGGTGGTTGGGGGGTGGGGGGGGGGGGGGAGGGGGATGGGGGGTGTCGGAGGGAGTAGAGAGAGGAGGAGGATGGTTTAGGGTGATGACGGGGAGGGACTGTGTGTGGTTTGAGCTGTGTGTGTGTGTGTGTGTGTGTGTGTGTGTGTGTGTGTGTGTGTGTGTGTGTGTGTGTGTGTGTGTGTCAGCGGGTAGTGTTAACCCTCCATCCATCACTCTGTCTCTCTGCTAGTCAGCTCTGTCTGCTTTGGGGACAGGGGTGAGGTGGGGGGGAGGGGAGATTTTCTGACAGTGACCTTTCACCCTTCACCTCTGACCTGTGCTGCCCCGGACAGCAGGAGGTTGGAGGGTGAGACACACAACTGCCCTAAATACAAATTAAGACATTTAACTCTGTTTTGGAGCCTTTTTTTGAAAGTGATGACTGAATGAATAAACACAAGCAAAAGGCCAGTCTAGCAGCCCCATGAGGCTGTAATGTTCATTGCACACCAGAAAACTGTTGGAGGAATAAAAAAAGAGACAACTTTGCTATTAATCAATGTTGGGGAAAAAAAATAATTTAAGTTTTGGCTGAGGATGGTGCCATTGGAAAGGCCATGTTGTAACCACATCAAAAAGGTTTTATCCTCGGTACAGTTGCCATTACAGGACTCTACACTGTCAGTACCGTTTCTGCTTAACTGTGCTTTGAACTTGAATATTTTTTGCAACTGCGATATGATTCACGATATTGGAGGAAATGATCATATTGCATCCTTTTTTCTCATTTTCATTTAAAAATGTATAGGGATTTTGGCCGGGTTGGATCAGTGGGTAGAGTAAGCGCACATATACTGAGAGGTTTATGCCTCAACGCAGAGGTCCAGGGTTCGAATCCGACCTGTGACGATTTCCTGCATGTTTCCCCCCCCTCTCTCTCCCCTCTCTCACCTAGCTGTCCTGTCAAAATTAAAAGGCAGAAAAGCCCCAAAAATAATCTTAAAAAAATAAATAAAATGATCAGTGTGATTTTTGAATTTCTGAATGCTAAAAATCTATTCAGCCACTGTGGAGATAAAAAGATCAAAAGACAAGAAAAATGTCTTGCATGCTAATTTGAGGGCATATTGAGGAGTAGGCTAACATCAGTAGGCTAGCTGTGGGTGATTTCAACATAATGACCCAGGGAAACATTAAACATTTGACCAAGGGAAAAACGTTGAGAACATAAAACAGTTTGAAAGTTCTCCTTATTGTGTCATATTAAGATAGAGCATAGATACGCTCCCATAAGTTGCTTATAAACAAAACCGCAAAAATACTTGAAATTTGGAAAACAAAACTTGAAAAGATAAATAATTTGAAAGTACCTTCAGGCATGTGACCGTTTGATATGTGAAATTAAAATTGTTTGCATACTAATGCTAGCGTGTGGTAACATGCATGTGGTAAGTTACAAACGTGCTATCATGCAACATAGCTACACACATACTATGATTCAGCATGTTAGCATTAATCTCAAAGTACTGAGGCCATGGCCATTAGTATATTATAATTATATATTTTCTATTTTAGTTTGAAAGTATCATGTGTCTGATGTGTATAATTTGCCCTGCTGATAGCACTAAAGGAAAAGTTAGTGGGTCAACAAAGTAATTACGATTCATCCTCTGGGAACCATCAATGTCTGTACTACATTTCTTTGCAATTCATCAAACTTTCAATATATTTATTACTCAGGACCAAAGTGTTGGACCAATTGACCATCGGTGCATCGACCAACTACCGTCCATAGAGTCACCAACCTGCCGTGGCCAAAAAATAGTCCAGCGTACTGTACATACGCCACAAACTAATAATAAAACTACCACCTCTGCCAAAATGAAAAAGGAAATCCGGGTGTTACTCTATTTATCAACACATAAACACACAATCACACAATCACACTAGGCTCTGCATGACGTAAGTGATGTATGACATGTTGAGGCCTGTGTCTTTGACACCCTTTTTGTGTCTCTTGCTCTCTCTCTTTCACTTTTGCTCTCTCTCTCTCTGACACACACAAAAACAGACACCGACTACACAGGGGGACTGTGAGGACAGCAGGGGGGGACCTGCTCTGCCCCGTCAGCTCATTAAAAAAGCCCTGTCTGTGTGTGTGTGTGTGTGTGTGTGTGTGTGTGTGTGAACAGGGGTAGGTCATTAGGATTGAAGAAGAGGTTGTACCACACTACCTACTCATTAACCCTCATCACGTTGGCATGTCTGATCGTGTGTCGGCTACTGTGTTAACACTTAACATTAAATTGACTATCCTCGTTTGTGTTTACGAACAGTTACCTAACAGTAGACCAATAATGAGTTTACACAGAAACACACACACACACACACACACACACACACACACACACACACACACACACACACACACACACACACACACACACACACACACACACTCTCTTAACCCAAAATATGCTCTATTTAAGTTTAAAGACATTATTATTTGGGCTCCTACAGCTGATACCAATCATAACAACAGCTACTGTTGCTGTTACAATAGCTGGCAGACTTTTTCAAATTCCTCTGAGAAGCACACACACAAAGAGAGAGAGAGAGAGAGAGAGAGAAAGGGAGGGAGGGAGAGGAAAAGTAGCCAAATGTTTTACAGCCTCTTAAACTTGTCTGTAATAGCAGTCAGAGTGGCGTCAACACAGCAGTCTCCAGGGTTACTCCGGGGGCTGCTAAATGGCTTTACTAGCTCCAGTCACTCTGCAGCTTGCACAGAAACACTTAACACTTCCTTACAATCCATAAACAACGAACACACTCTCCCACTCCAGCATCTCACACACTCACGAATACAGAAATAGGCACGCAAATGAACATAAACATCCGAAAAATGACATAAGACAGAACAACAAAAAACCCATAAATGAGCCATCTGTGGAAATGCATGCAAAGACGGGCACATACAGAATTAGCTGACTCAAGATTAAGGCATTGCGTGCGTCACAAAACATATGCATGTGACCCCTAGGGACCAAACAGCCAGTGTGCATTTATGGTCCTGGGATAAATGGAGCAGAAAAACCACACACTGTAATAACCAACACCTCCAGCGAAAAAACAAACAGGAAGCAACATCCAAAGGCACGCTGGAGCAAAGAATTAGCAGCATGCAGCAGGAAAAGAAACAATAGAGAAAGTATGTGAAGTGTAGCAGTCATTACTCTGTTTTATATTAAACAGTGTGTCCACGAGAGCAGAGCCCTGTTTACTGTGCAATCATAACAGAGTCACGATGTTAGTGAAAGGTCTATAAATTATCACCGCCACAGCTAAGAGCAGAAATGTGAGCTGTCAGCAAAGACAGGATGGCTACACTGGAAAAACTCTTCCTCTGTTTTGTTTTGTTCTCTTCTCTTCTCTCCTCCCTCAAACTCAGACCTTCACTTGCACCTCCTCCTGTCTGCAGGGCACTTTTCCTCTTTCAGTGACCCCTTCTCCGTGTCTCTAATCACTGTACATGTCTACGAGCTTCTTGTCACTGTCTGTCAGATACAGAAGGGAGATATAAATAGCAGCTGTTTTGGGACCCTTTCTCTATCTGTCCGCGTTATCGTTTCTTTGCCTTGTCATTTCCTCCTCACTATCTCTTTTTCAGTCTTCTACCACTCATTCGACAGCCTCTACCATCACGTCGGCCGCAATACTGTTTTTCCCCTCAGTCATCGATCTCTTCTGCAGCGTGTGGCTCAGTCTCGCCTCTCTCTCTGATACGGAGATGATGCAAAAAGATAAAACAATCTCTCCGTTTGTTTGGGCGCCTGGCGGCATCTGACACTTGCCTGCAGGTTGTGTGTGTGTGTGTGTGTGTGTGTGTGTGTGTGTGTGTGTGTGTGTGTGTGTGTTAGCGTTGGTGGTAAAGGTGTATACAGAAGGTTGTCAGACAGTTGACAGCCACAGTTCCCCCTCTTCTGGCCCACGGCTGGCTCTGCTCACCAGGTGCCAACACCACAGCGGCTAGACCTCAACCATCTGAACAAACAGGAGGGGGGAGAACACACACAGACACACACTCGCTGCACAAAGGTGTACGAAGACAAACAAGACTAGCAGATGCACATAGACTGGTCCGTCAGGCAGGTGTTGGATAAGTATAAAGTGCATGGTGTAATTGAGGTGTGTGCTGCGAAACAACTATCGCTGTAGTAAACAATGATGTTAGTGTTGAAAGAGTAACATTCAAAGTGAAGTTTGGGTCAGCAAATCAGAGAGGAGCGGAGTCTCTGTGGAAATTAAGTTTACAGATTGTATGGATTATTTGCTCATGTATTACCTCTGAATAGATTAGACTGGAGCAATGGGAAAAGCAGCCTTGGCAGTTGATGTATTCCTGTCATCACCTCTGTCCTGTGTGTCAGCATGTATACCAGACTTTTGGCTGTCAGCTGTAACAAAATAATTTGCTTTGTGTCTCCATGTTGTGCTTGTCCAACCTGTCTTATTGTTGTCTCAAAAGATTAAGCCTATGCAATATATATTCATTCTGTAGTACAGTATATATATATAATGTAGTATTCAGGATGACATTTTAGGACATCACATTTAAAATATCACAGCTAAATTACAAACAATCGCCAGTCTGGCACTCTACCACACTACACTACACCTAGTACAGAATGGGACTATTTAAGTAATACGACACTGTATTTAAAAGGTGCAACTAACGACTGTTTTCATTGGCTCCTAAACTGTTGTTTCTGAGGTCAAGAAGTTTGAACATCCAGAATGCCTTAATGTGATCTTGGAAAATTACAATTCCATGACGACTGTCTATGATATTGCTTATTAGGCTCCAGAACAGATGCTAAATGGCAAGATTGTTTACTCAAATGCTGTTTCGAAGGTCAAGGAAGTATTATTTTCTGAAATTAACCACTTAATTGTTTCGGTCTACTAAACATTAGAAAATAGAGAAAAATATTCACAGGTCCCAAGGTGACATCTTCAGTTGTCTTGTTTTGTCTGAACAGTCCAAAACACAATGATATTTACAACTATAAAAACAACAACATAGAAAAGCAGCAAATCCTTCTGGTCATGCTCGAAATTACCTTAAATAAATGTCCTTCATGTTTGATAGATTATCAAAATAGTTGCCTATTCATTTTCTGTCAATCAGATAACGGACTTTACAAAAGTTTCTAATAATATGAAACTACAGGAGATAGGCCTAGGAGCCTAGGATCAACTAATTATATATATACCACTGAGTAGCCTCAATTAATTTAGAAATAAACTAAGTTTTAATAATTTAAAGAATTAAAAGCACTGGGGTTAATCTGAAGCCATGGAGTGTATGAGCAGTGCAGGCTAGGTTTAAAGTATCTATATGAGAAGGAGGTAATTAAAGAGATTGGAGGTTTACTCAGTAACCCCTGCTGAGCAGCTGGTCTGCGGCAGGTCAGGAGCAGCACATGGCGCATGGAGCGCGCCTGTGTGTGTGTGTGTGTGTGTGTGTGTGTGTGTGTGTGTGTGTGTGTGTGTGTGTGTGTGTGTGTGTGCGTGCGTGCGTGCGTGCGTGCGTGCGTGTGCGTGTGTGTGTGTTGAACTCCACCTGCAGGCTGTGTACACACAAAAGCGACGTGATCCGCTTGACTGCTGCTAAAGCGCCCGGCGGCATCTATCTCAACCAAACAATACAGTCGCTGTTAAAGGTCCCGGATTAAAGAGCGACTCCTCAAACTCCCATGGGTACTGTGTGACAAACCATCACAAGGAAACTGGGTGACACACCGCTGTGTTTCAGGTCTGTCTTGCTTGTCAGTTAGGCCTTTACCAGGGGCAAACAGGAGCGGTGTATGATCACCGACAAGTTTGACAAGAAAGATAACATAACAAGGAACCACAAACACCTAAAACAAGCCTCACCTTCTGCGGCTGCGTCAAGACAGACAACGAAACAGGAAGTGGAGGATACTAAGTTCAAAATAAGAGCATGCAATTTCCCCTACAGGACGATCGATGATGTAAAAAAGGTCATTGTGTAAAAAAACGCCAAGAACGCTTTATTTTGAAAAATGTCACCAGAAGCAGTTTTCTCCTGCTGGCTTCACACTGTCCGTCAAGATGAACCAGTTTGTCTGATTATTGCCGTCTGATTCAATCACACATGCTGCTCACTTTGAGTGTTGTAGTCCACAGCAGTTAATCTAAAAATAGCCTCAAAGAAAAGTCTTTTTTCACTTCCTCCAACAGTCCCTCTGAAGTAGTAGCCTAGACAATAAAAGATCAAATGTAGGCTAGCCTACAAAATAAGGATATTACTGCCCATACACATCAAAGCGAAACTGCTACCATAACAGAAAACCCAATATAATAATATTGTAAGGTATAAAAAAAAAAAAGTCATAAGGTCATTAGATAAAGTCACATCTCAGCAACACAGACGTTATCCAAGCAATAATGCAGCGATGGTTTCACAATTTAACCACAAGTTAACTTTAAAAGCAGACGCAGTAGTATAGGCCTACGCATAAATGAACGACCTTATTATTCACTTCAGTGTAGGCTACAACAAAGCAAACCCCGTTTCGTTTTGTAGGCTACCAAAACAACAGAAAACAGGCAACTTACCGCCTCACCAAAGAAAAGACAATCCTCGGGTTTTGCTCATCCTTAGGTGGATAAATTGTGGTTCTGTGCGCAGCGATATATTGTGTGATCTCCCCGTAACCACCACAACACACACCGATGTGTGATGTGGGAAGGAGAAGGACAACACGTTAACTGTCCTTAGGGAGATTGAGAGCGAGCGAGCGAGCGAGAGAGAGAGAGAGAGAGAGAGAGAGAGAGAGAGAGAGAGAGAGAGAGAGAGAGAGAGAGAGAGAGAGAGAGAGAGGCGGGGTATGAGGAGAGGAGAGGAGAGGAGAGGAGAGGAGAGGGAGGGAGGAGGAGGCGGTGAGCACCTGCTCCACTGATGCTCCCTGGAGAGTTGAGCGATGGAGAGAAGGAAGATGTGGCCCCAGACTGCTGATACCTCACAGCCTGGACATGTTTACTGTCCACTGGAGACAATCAGATCTATTCAAGTCAGCTCCTCCTGCTGCTGTAAACTCCAAGTACACAGGAGTACTAACAGGCTAATTTCACTCATCATGATAATACTATTGATCTACTGCTGCTGCTGGCAATAACCTACTACTCCACTGTTTCTACTACTAGTAATAATAGCCTGCTATTATTATTATCATCATCAATAGGGGGGAAAAAATCTGGTGTGGTGAAGAAAAACTAAAATTTTTGGAGGGAACTTTGAAGTCTCATGGATACACTCAAGTAGGCTACAGCACCTCAAAAATGTATAAGTATAATTTAACTAAACTTAAACCTGCATTAACTGATTGCTTGGCCACTTGGGGGCAATGCAACAAGCTGTAAACACAAAACATGACATGTAATCACCTTGTGAAGTTATTATTATTACTGTAAGTCCAATATTTGCTCTTCTTTTAGCTGTGTTTTGCTCTCCAGCAACTTCTGAGAAAGATAATCTGGGTCTTTAGCAGCTAAATGCTCCACTGTGTATGTTTGGCACTGCGGGTGGCGCATAATGGATTTATCAGAGCTAAAGAAACACTGATAAAAGCTGTGAAACCAAAACATTAAAGTTGCAGACTAAAACCAAAACAATGAGCTGAAAGACGCTAAAGTGCTGTGGAACTGAGGGGAACTGCAGAGTCGGGTGATAATTATCTGTGGGTTCATAACTACGAGCGTCATTTGATCCATAAAAAATATGAATTGTAACTGTAGTCTAAGTAACCTAAGAGAAAAACAAGTTATTATTATTGTTTTTTTGACTCTATTCTATTCCAAATTGTATGGAGAAAATACTCACAATAAACCTACTGCTTTTTTATGAATTCCCTCTGCTAAAGTCACAAACACTGTATGAAGTATCAAGTAAAAACATGTTTATTACCATTCTTCTGTCATCATACGCTATAAGCTCACTAAGCCTGCTTCATTTAGTCTAACATTTCAAAATCTCCCCTGGGCCTCTGTGTCTGTCTGCCTGTCTCTCTCTTTCTTGATCATCCCTCCCTTCATCTACCCATCCCTCTCTTCACGTCTCCCAAGCAGCTGCTCCACTTTGCAGCTATTTAACAGCTGTTTTGCATTGATTTGCACTTCCGAGTGCAGATTTCTACCTTGTCCATCTTCCTCCTCCCTCACACTTTTTGTTTCCCCCTCTCTTTCTTGTCTTCCTCTTGCATTTCTAAGATGCCAGACACACAATAACACCAAACAGTCTTGATGTTTTCCTCAATGAATAGACTGTCTCCTTCAAGTCTTTCCCTGAGATCCATTCAATGATGAAAGACATAAACACACAAGCATACATAAACACAAACTGGCACGCATTCACCCCAATAGGCACACACATTTGCACACGCATGTACACACATGCACGCAGATTAGCGGACCCCTACTTCCCTACTTTTCTCTCTATGGAAACAACAAGTACTGAAGAAAGCGATGAAAAAGAAAAGAAAAAGTGAGGCTCCTCTATAATCCCCAAATCCCTCTCTCTTGTACTCAAACCTACACAAGAGAAAAGAGGGGGAGTGAACGATGTGTGTGTGTGTGTGTGTGTGTGTGTGTGTGTGTGTGTGTGTCTGCAGAGACTAGTGTAGCCTGACATGATTTATGGTTTGGCTGTGTACTGCAGGCAGACACTCTCAGTTTTCTCTGAGGTGGGTGTCTCACCTCCATCCTTTGTGACCTATACAGGTTGTAGTGTGTGTGTGTGTGTGTGTGTGTGTGTGTGTGTGTGTGTGTGTGTGTGTGTGTGTGTGTGTGTGTGTGTGTGTGTGTGTGTGTGCGTGTGCGTTCGTGTGTGTGTGTGTGTGTGTGTGTGTGTGTGTGTGTGTGTGTGTGTGTGTGTGTGTGTTCGAGAGGAAGATAAACTGTAAAATGTACACATGCGCTTGTGTGTGCACAACTGCAGGTGCATGAAAGAGAAGATAAACCTGATCCAAAATATGCTGCTCGATGTGTGTATTTGTGTGCAGTGTTGGGGTCAAAGCGCACAGCGGTGTGTATTCTCTGGGTGGGTTATACTTGGCAGTGGACTGTAGGATCCCCCATTAAGCAGCATGTAAAAGAGGCCAAGCACAGAGGCCATTATGAACTCCGGCAGTAATAGCTCCAGGAATTGTACTGCCTCTGGAGACCTGGTCATTAGCCTATTCCTCTCTCATAAAGCCCTCTATCCATCACACACGCAAGCATACACACATTTGTATGCAGACGCAGCCACACGCAAACACACGAGCACATACACGGCTTGTCTCCGTCCGCTGCTTTCTTGCTCTCTGTCTATTCATCTCTGGTGAAGAAGAGTGTAGTGCTGGGGATACTGGGGAAGAACAATCCACCAAGACATCCGCAGATGTCTTCAAAAACAGATGCACATAAACACACACACACACACACACAAACTCCATTCACACACGCACACAGATGCTCATTTACAAAAGCAGCGAGGCATAATATCAGCCATGAACCCAAACCGCTGATTATTTAAATGTATTCCTCCTTCCCCATCCAGTGAAAGTGAGACGCTGTAGCAGCCTGTTAGCTCTGGTCAGGTAGGAGATTACAAACAGAAAGACTGTCACATTCAATGGCGCTACGGGGCTGGACAAGCATCATAATGGCAACTAAACCCAGCTTATGAGCATTCACACACACATGTACATGTGCAAACACACACCCTGTGGCAAGATTTATTGGCAATTCAGACAGTGAAGACAAACTGCAGAGGCAACGAGAAGGTGAGTATGGTCTTTGTCCTCAGTCATCTGCACACACACACACACACACACACACGTATACTTTACAATGGTATGTTCACAATCAACATGTTAAACCGCGTGTACTGCACACACACACACACACACACACACACACACACATAAACACACACAAAGTACATTGTGTACCAGCACATACAAAGCAGAGGGAGTCCAGAGAGAAGAGATACCTGGGGATGGAGTGGCATAGGTAATGCTGGAGTCAGTCACTCTGTCCTCAGGCAAAACACACAAACTCTCTCTCACACACACACACACACACGCACGCACACACACGCATGCGCGCGCGCGCACACACACTAACAGTGCTGTAAAGATAAGCACTAATCCTGTTTATTACCTCCTCCCTCTCTACACTCTCCCTCTCTTTTTCATTTTATCTCTCTCTTCTCTTATTTTTCCTGTCTCTCCTCCTCAAGCCTATTTCAGCAGCATGTGCGCGCGCACACACACACACACACACACACACACACACACACACACACACACACACACACACACACACACACACATACACACACATATTTCCTGCACACACAAACACACACACACACATTGTCAGTTTACTCCTGTGATGTTTGTTGGCCTGGTGCTGAGACGAGGAAACAGGAAGGGGAGTGTTGATGTGTGCTGCTCTTTTCCAGCTCCAGCTCTGTTCACGTCCTGCAGAGAGAATTACCTTCCCTTTGTCTGTGTGAAGGGGCTGCTGCCTTTACCATCTGTGCAGCGGATACAGTGGCAGGCATGTGTGTGTGTGTGTGTGTTTTTGTGGGTGTGTGTGTGTGTGTGTGTCTGTACAGCTCTAGTATTCCAATATAAAGACGTTTCACTGAATCTGAAGTCTTTAAGGCGACATTTTGGGAGTTAATATCTATCTAGAAATTGCAGGAATGTCTGTCTGTCTGTCTGTGTGTTATGTGCATATCTCTCAAACCGTTAGCCCAATGGATTTCAACCTTGACAGGTGTCTTGCTACGGGCACGAGTAAGTGCGGTGCCAAGTTTGACGTTGTTTGGATTAGGAATGCAAAAGATATCATTAAATATATAGGTAAAAGAAGCACACATTGGCTTTTGCCGCTCTAGCTGCTGGCCACTCCCCCTCTCACCAGACACAGAGAGCAGAAGAGCTTTGGCAGCTAAAATGTGACATACACCTCAGACCCACAAAAATGTGCAAAGTAGCACTACTTTGGACTGTCTTTGACTTTGAATAAACAAATGACAATTCCCAAATTTAAGGATGTTTCAGAATCCCACACATGCAAAGCACAGCCAGCTACAGACAAGTGGCAGCAAGACATAACTGTATATGTGTCCGTGTTTGGGGGAAGGTAACCTGCACATCACACGCAGACGCCACATGCAGAACGCTTTACAACAGCGGGGGGTATTAAGTTGCTGTGAGTTGGCAGAACATAACGTAATCTCAGAGATTATTCCTTCACAGCGCTGTGCAATGCAAGAAAATCTCAGAGTTGAACCGGGCAGACACATCAGTTTTCATCAGACTCGCCCTGGGTCAGGTTCATTAAGTCTACTGCTAACTTACAACACTAATAACATTACCGTTGCCAAAATACACCCGCGAATCAAATCCATACTTAACCGTTAACCGTCAAGCCACTAAACCTGTACGGAAATGAGCACCTCTGCTGAAGTGTTAAATTCGTTAACGATCATATGACATGAGACGTCTCTCTCTCTCTCTTTCTCTGTATGCACACACACACAGTCCGGTTCTGGTGGTAGATTGGGCAGATATGTGCTGATTAGCTCTCATAATGGGCCGGGTGGGTAGCACACTGCCATGAGTCCATGACGCTAATGTCTGATTACTCAACATTTTCATTGTGATATTTTGTGATTACATTCTGAATCTGCCCCGTTCTCTGTCAGGTAAATACAGTAGTACAATGTCTTCCTCTGATGTAGACATAGCCTACACTGTAAGTCAGTAGTAGGCTATACAGTGGAGGTGCATATTAAGTGGTTCTTTGTAGTAATTTTGGGGTACAATTTGGTTTTGTTGAATTCTACTAGCAGCAATACCACAGGCAAAGCAATCGCCCATTCCAAACAGGCACACTTTCAACGGGCACTATACAAGTTGATAATAATTTCAAGTTTGTTCAGTTGTCGTGAAAATGTATAAGTTAAACAAACACTTTAAGGACTTCTTGACCTTGGAAACAGCAGTTAAAAGAACAATCTCACCTCAGGGTCCATTTACTGGAGCTTTTGATCACATCACATGATCTTCATCAGCAGGTGAAGTCTAAGTTTATTAAATTATACATGTTACATTTTGGAATATATGTGTATTTTTCAAGTGAGATTCTATACTATTATACTATTATACTATTTATATTGTAGCCTCCCTATCTCCCTGCGTGTTTCTGAATATTTATGATGCTAGACTGTGTGTACAATGTGATTTTTATTCTGTTTCTCTACACAATAATGTAAGTGGAGCTTGTGATCACGATTTGAATCGTCTTTATCACACCTGTTTTCCTAGAGATGCGAGACTGGGGAAGCATCTACAAGATTTGTTTTTCGCTCTTCCACTTCCAGGAAATGTTTGAACAAATGCAAAATAATGATTTATTTAAGACATTTTGCTAAGAACCAAAAGTTCCATGAAAAGACCAAAACCAACATTAATCTGTCTGTCAATACTTCACGACTGCTCCAGTCTGTCTGTGGCACTCAGCGCCAAGGCCATTGGTTCCCATTGAAGATGTAAATCTTTAAAAAAAAAATGGTCACAAACATAGGGTTTTATTGTATTATTTCAGCATACTATACCAGCAAGTCATTTCATCAATTCCAAATGAACTTACAATGCTCATGTTTGGAACATGTCACCCAGTGCGACATTGTGGCTCATTGATGTGTTTTTAATAGTTTTTGGAAAACAATGGAGCTATGTGACTGAGAGGAATAAGCTAAATTACGCTTACAGAGGCAATACTTGTCAGTATGATCAATTCATTGTTGGTTTCGGTCTTTTTATGTACTCTTTTGACATTAGAAAAGCATAGAATATTGCCAGTCTTATCTTTTAAGTTGAGCTGTGTTTTTTATGTGCAGGAACCCATCTACATTTTTTTTAATTCATGTGGTTTTCAAGGGCTGAAGATGGCATTTTCTAGAAAATTTCAACTAGAAAAGAGAGAACTGAATCAAGAATTACATTACAAAACAGAGGAACTTGTGGATGAAATCTTCAACAAAATACATAAATACAGACAATCACATATTCCTTCTTTAATCCTTTTTGCGCTTTAGGTTTCCTTGTTTGTCTTATTCTCCTCTTACTTTTTCCCCTCAGCCATAAGTTCTCCCATATGTTCTTTCCTCCAAATTCCTCTCAATTCATTCGTTCATCCTTCCTTTACTTCTCAACCCTCTTTCTCTCCTTTTGTGTCCTCTCTCAAAATGTTTCTCCTCCTCCTCTCTCTTTCTCTCTCTCTCTCTCTCTCTCTCTCTCTCTCTCTCTCTCTCTCTCTCTCTCTCTCTCTCTCTCCAGATGGGTGGCAGAGAGTAGCAGCTTGCTGTGGTCAGGCCAATTATTTACATAATTATGATCTCCCACTTAACCACATGATCCCTTACCTGGGTGTGGGCAATTAAAGTCAGCATCATAATGCAGATTATGCAAATACAGTCGGAAGCGGTACAAGGTGGAGAGAGATCACACATGAGCAAACACGTGCCCTGTAACCATGTGTGTGTGTGTGTGTGTGTGTGTGTGTGTTGTTTGCACTGTTGATGTGTCTGTGTCAGACTTTGATACAGTATAGGTTAGAGATGGCCCGATACCATTTTTGGTTCCCTATACCGATTCCGATACCTGAACTTGCGTATTGGCCGATAGCGAGTACCGATCCAATACCAGCGTGACATATACAGTGTTGGGAGTAACGGCGTTTAAGTATAACGGCGTTACTAACAGAGTAATTTTTTCAGTAACGGAGTAATCTAATTAATTACTTTTCCCATCGTTGCAACGCCGTTATCGTTACTGAGAATGT
>NC_041338.1:26923617-26926117 GCF_004354835.1 Perca flavescens
TTTCATTCTTCACGCAGACAATCGAGCTGAGTTTGACCTGGTGACATTGTAAGAACTGGAGATGAACTATCTCGGCCTGCTGGGTCTCTGCATACAATATTAAAGGGCAAATCTGGTGATTTATTCCTTATTTTCCATATTGCCTGCGAGACATATCCCTTCATGATGATGAACACTGTAGTTCTGCTTCTGTTAATACTAGATGACCAAACGTGTAATAATCAGCAGCTCAAAATAGTCCCAAAAATAAACACACTGTTTACTTCTCCTTGAGTAACATTTAACACCCATAGCATGCAGCTGTTTAAGTAAATTATCCTACTTAGATTTTCTTAAACAATAAAGTATATATTTGGCTTCAATAGTAACAAATAAGCTCTGGGCCATCAGACAGGTTAAGGAAGTAAGAAAATATTGAGAGACAGACTAACGCAGTTTGGGTTTGGGCCTTTTTCATGGGATTGGTTGACAACAAGAAAAATACAGACTATCACCAGCCTTATTCTTTAAACATAGTAAAAGATGGTTTCGTTTATTTCATAACATGAAAACTCCTGGCAGCCTTGATACATCTTTTCCAGGGAGTACATTCTGATTTAAAAAATAGCAATCAACTGACAAGTCACTGAGAGAAAACAGTAAACTGTTGGAGTGTGTGTGGCGAATATCACCAGGCTGTCCAGAGAGTGGGAGATAGGAAATGCCACATTCTTTTCCTTATGATACAGTGTTAAGGTCATGGTGTGCTCTGGGTAACAACGTGTCAATGTAGCGCACACACACACACACATACACACATACACACACACACACACACACACACACACTCTTTTGTCATGACCCCTATCTCACACTTTTATTTTATCTTCCCGTTGATGGTTTTTATGAAAGATTTTCATGTAGATAAAATGTATCATTAACCTGATTTTGTATTGTTGCCTCTAATCTCCATTCCTGTCCCATCTTTACTCTACTCCACTCCTTTCTACCCTGACTAATAACACGGTAATCGCTCCACACACACACACACACACACACACACACACACACACACACACACACACCCTTTACCCCTCACCCCCTACATTGTCAAATGATCATTGAGGAGCGAGCGTGTGGCTGACACTGTCTCCACAGCAACAGCAGTTAGGACCAGGAAGGGGGCTGGGGCTTCTTCCAGTGTGTGAATGATAACAGCACACACACACAAACACACACACACACACACACACACACACACACACACACACACCTAAACACAAACAGAACAGACAGGTGCACACACACACACACACACACACACACACACACACACACACACGAATGAGTGTGCCAGCTACAACAAAAACCCATTCACACACATGCGCAAAAACTGTCAAGTTCACACACACACACATACACACACACACACACGAATGAGTGTGCCAGCTACAACAAAAACCCATTCACACACATGCGCAAAAACTGTCAAGTTCACACACACACACACACACACACACACACACACACACACACTCATGCACACAGGCGTTAAAAAGTACACACGCTACACAGATGTTAAGCAAGACCTAGAAAACTGAAAAAAAGGATGAAAGCGAGAGTGGAGGAAGAGGGTGGGGGGGGGTTGTTGCTTCCTAGAGAGATTTTCTTCTTCCTCTTGTTCACATGCACACGCAGATAGAAAACACACACACACAAATATACAAACAATGACAAATAGCCACATAATCACTCCGATTCAATCATTTATGAAAGCAGATATATAATTCAAAAACCAGCATGAAAGATTCACAAGGCAAAGAACATTGTTTAATCTGCCCTCCGCCCTCTAACTTCCCCATCAATCCCTCCCTCCCTGCTTCTCTCTCTCTCTCTCTCTCTCTCTCTCTCTCTCTCTCTCTCTCTCTATCTCTCTCTCTCTCGTACCACCCCGTCCATCCCCCACTTTTCACCTTTTGCCACAGCAGGCTTTTTTAATCATTGACCACAGTCTGGCCCAGACAACTAAAAGGTCAGGGATCAGGGTTAGGGGGTCAGGGGAAACGTCTGCCTTCATGCGTTTCATCTGTTTCAAACATTATCATTCACATAATTTCCTTTACTGCTTAAATGAACAAAATCCTACTTTACACACCGTTTCTTTCCCCCTCAACTTCTCTTCTTCACACTGCCTTTTCACTGACCTCTCCCCTCCCCCTTTCTTTTCTCTTTTCGGTGTCGTTGTGTCATCCTGCCATCAAGCATGTTTAAGCACCTTTCTCAGGTAACCTCACACCTGTCACGCTGACAGTGGCTGAACTCTCTTGTATATCACACAGTTGCCTGAAAGACTACAGACAATAGATGTTCAGGCTGGCTAACAGGAAGCAGCAAAAGCTCCACAGCAGAGGAGAGATCAGCCCCACTGTTACAGATCAACCTTCATCATTACACCCTATGTCATTTAAGGGCTGCATGCCACTTTTTTTAAATTATTGATTAAATGGTAGATTATTTTCTT
>NC_041338.1:26931117-26951117 GCF_004354835.1 Perca flavescens
TCCCCCCAAAAAAACTAATCCCAGCCCCCAAGCTAAACTCTGGACTCAGGCTGTCTGGTGCCTGTCTGGCCACGAAACTATCCTAAACACACCATTCATGCATGCTCACATAGACATGTATTACCAGAGTGTGGCCTGCTGAAGCCATGAATCAACACACACACACACACACACACACACACACACACACACACACACACACACACACACACACACATATGCAAAAGTTGACGTCCCACCACAGGATGCAGAGCAGCATAAATCAAGACTGTTAATGGGTCTGAGCCACAAAGCTTCACTGTACTTCTCCACCCCTTCAAATCAAACTCTCTCTCTCTCTCTCTCTCTCTCTCTCTCCTGTCCATCTGTCTGTTTGCAAGTATTAGGCTGCTGCTGTTACATTCAGTCTTGTGAGTGTTTCTGTTATTGTTATTGTTCATGTTCATACAGCAGTATGAATGTACACATACAGTGTGTACATCAGATTTTTTTATGCTTGATGTTTCCCTTCATAGGAACAAATTACAGTGACATAATATGCACTCTAGATTGAATTTTAAATTTTTAAATTGATTTTTAATAAGGTCATTTCTGAAATTCAAATGATCTGTCTGTCTGTCTGTCTGTCTACACACAGGTGACAACAAATGAGTCAATATCCCACACTGTTTTTTCACAATGCACTTCCATTAAATTGGGTAATTCACAAGAGAGGGATTTACAGTAAAAATCTATCCATCTCTCTATCTATCTATCTATCTATCTATCTATCTATCTATCTATCTATCTATCTATCTATCTATCTATCTATCTATCATCTATGTACTCGTCTATCCCGTCCATCTGTCCATTTGCAAGTATGACAGACACACTGATACACACACACTCAGACATGCACTGAACGCAGCAGGAACCCTGTAGTCTGTGTGTGTGTGTGTGTGTGTGTGTGTGTGTGTGTGTGTGTGTGTGTGTTGGAGTGTGTGCCTTTGTATGGCCCCGCTCTGTCTACCCAGATGGTGATAGTGATTATCTCTGTATGTATCTCCTCCTCCATCCTGCAGCCATTCTGGGTCAGATAGGTCCCACCCTCGCCGTGCCACCATCCGTGGTGCCACATCGATTATGCTCCTCCGGGAAATAAAATACGCCCCCACGACCAGGATCACATGAGCAGAGCTCCACAGGACAGTTTTGAACTTCTTTCCGCACATTTCCCTGCCCTGGCCTGACCACCAGGGTGACCTCTGACCTCTGACCTGGCTTCTAAACCTCTAAATCTGCGCCTGTCCCTTCTGATGCTTTCTGACCTTAAAGGATCATAAATCACTACCTCAGACACAGACTGAGCCTCAAGCCTTTCTCTCTGAAATCTTGGGCCCAAATTGTAAAATTTTGCCTTTATGAAATTCAGTCAGAATCTCTAAATATTTTCTTTGAATGCTGTAATATATCTTACACTCTCATTTAAATCTTTTGAACATCATCTGCAGATAAAGTGAGGTTTTACTGTGGCTAAAGGAGGGAGCAACATGCTCCTGTTGCAAAACTGCAGCATTTGTCTTTAATTAATATAATGTTTGATAGGCTACTTTGTAGTCACATTAGTTAATGTAATGCATCATAACTAACAGGATAAAGGTGCTATGCATTTTGTATCATTTAATACAGAACAAAATAGAGGAATGTGTGTTGTATTACTCATAAAGACATAAGAGATAAAATGGAAGTTTCATGGTGAGTCATCCGACATAATTATTGCAGGGAATAAATATTCAAAACTCAAGGTTCATTTATTTTCTTTTTCCAGAGCTTTCGACTGCATCCTGAGGCCATAAGTCATGTAATTACTAGAGCTGCAACGATTAGTTGATTATTCAATTAGTCAATCAATATAAAATTAATCAGCTACTATTTTGAAGATTGGTCTTTGGCTGTGGGCATTTGTCACTGTTTTCTGATCAAACAGTTAATTGATTAATTGAGAAAATGATGAGCAAATGAATCAACAATAATCAAGTTGTAAGTTGCAGACCTACTAATTACAAGTGGTCATATACAGTATGGGAGGGAGATTGTAACCTGCATCTGTTTCCCAGTGATTTTCCTGAGTACTCCCCTAATCGAACCTAACATTTATGTTGACAATATGAGAGTTTAAATCGTGACTTTGGGGGCGACCTCTAGCTGACCCAGTAAGAGTGCGCGCCCCGTGTAGGCTGAGTCCTTTGCAGCGGTCCAGGTTCGAGTCCGACCTACGGGCCTTTGTTGCCTGTCATCCCCCATCTCTCTCCCACCTTTCCTGTCTATCCACTGTCACTATCAAATAAAGGGACAAACAAATCTTTAAATCTTTAAAATAAGTAATTTCTCACTGTTCATAACTGCTTTAAATTATAGTTTATCACTACTGTAGTTGAAAATAATGTATTCCTGTTAATATTGCATTATAAATAAAATAGAAGTAAACACAGTAACTAGCAAGTAAGAAGAAAAGGTGTTACCTGTGCCAAAATATGTCATCATTAATGATGATTACTGTGATTACCGATGTTTTTTTTATTGCATTATTATTTTCTTAATTATCATTGTGAAGACATGTCCATCTCCAGTGTGTTTGTAGATCAGTCATTTGCTGAGAATTCACTTCGAAGGTCACTCTACTCAGCAGCATGCATCTAATTTACTGAAAATTTCCGACAGATGCATTATGGTCGTTGTACTGTATCATGATTTTCTGCAAATCACAGCTCTGCCTTCTGGGACATCTGACATGCTGGTGTGTGTAACCAGTGCTGTCACTTGTCAGTCAGCTGTCACTTAATGTAATATTTTGCACTGCTGAAATAAACGCGAAGGAAAGACTGAGGAGATTTTCTATTGAGGGAAAGGTTTTTTTTTTAAATTTTATCAAGATAACAGATATTCAGATTTCACGGCTCTTGAGGGAAATCCTGGCAGTCTACATTAACTAACCAGATCAAGGATTGTTATAGCTTCACTGCCAACACACACACACACACACACACACACACACACACACACACACACCTTCACACACATCCACAGACACATACACATACACATTACCTGGGGGGTCTGAGCTCCTCCTCCACAGGCCTTCACCCCACATGCTCATCTCAATTAATCACCCAACAAAACAGATGTCAGGAACAAAGGAACGATCTCCAGGCCTGTGGGGTAAAGGGGGGAGGAGGATGAAGAGAGGGGTGATCGGAGAAGGAGGGGAGCAAAGGGAGGAAGGATAATAGGAAAAGGGAGAAGGGAGAAGGAAGTGTCAGTGCTTTTAGAGCTGGGTGGTTTGTATGAGGCAAGTGATTGGAGGTTGGAGGGGCAGTTAGAGTGGGATGTGTTAGCTGAGCCCAGTGCTACTGTTACTGTACAACACAAGATGAAACTGTAAAAGAGTAGGACAAAAAAGAAGTGACGATGTAAGAGGGGGAGAAAGCACGAGACAGCGAGAGAGTGAGAAAAACAACAAAGCCCTGGAGATGAAAGACGGTCTACAAAACAATGGATACCAAATAATGCTCTGCGGTGTGCAGAAATAGAGCAAAGATTGAAAACCTGCCAAGATAAAGACAAACCCCCGCTTTTGAACTGTCACTTCACTGCGATACTGTCAGAAAACAAATGGAAATCTTGACAGGTTTCAGCTGCTTTGAAAGAGACAGAATCATATTTTATTCACAAATGCATATTTTATGGCTTTTATTGCAAAGATCGTAACCTGTTGTTAAGCACTGAATTCTTGAATCTTGTGATAAATTATTGACATCTACATAATGTACAGATGGAAAGAAAGAGAGGGGGGTGAAAGCAAAGGAAGTAGGAAAGAAAGAAGAAGGAGGGCTGGAAGAAAAAGAGAGGATAGAGCTGCAAGGTGGAGGAAATGCTGCGAAATCTCTACATTTCTAAAACATGTACTCTGTTGTTTTACATAAATCCATGAATAAACCCACACAGTCTGAAGTCCGAACATTTCAGGGAAAGCCATCAATCTGCTGGCATTATCTTTCTACTGTTTCTTTTCTTCCATCCACCCATCCTTCTAGAGCAGCTGTCCGCTGTCTCTCTTTCCCACTGCCTGTAGAGTGAGGACAGTGAGAGTTACAGCTCGCATCAATAACCGTCAGATAAGGGCCCAGTCCTCAGTCTTCAAGCACAGCCTTAAATCACATCAGCCCTGGAGGGAAGCAAATGAAGAGAGAAGAGGAGAGAGGAAAGGCTTAGCACTTAAATGGCACACAACAGGTAACTGGTAAAATACACACAAGTAGAGCAGAGCTATATGGGGGGGGGGGGGAATGCATCAATTTATGCAGCATAAAAACAAGCCTCTGTGTTGTAACTGAGAGTTCACACACTGAGCAACACATTGAGGGAGGAGAGAAAATGAGACATGATGACTGAGAGTGTGTGTGTGTGTGTGTGTGTGTGTGTGTGTGTGTGTGTGTGTGTGTGTGTGTGTGTGTTTGTGTGGTAGTATTTGCATATGTGTCACTGCATGTCTTCAGGCCCATTTTCTGTATGTTTGGAGTACAGCAGCACATTTTCTGAGCTGCAATGCAGGACATGAAAAGGCACTTAATGAAGCCCACTGGCAGCCATTGTTCCACAGCAAACTGGAAGACACTAAACCCAGTTGTAGGTATTGAACTAACACACACAAATACACACATGCGCACGTAGGCCTATGTGAAAGGATAATTCTGTCTTATTACAACTTGGGTCTTATTTTCATAGTTTTGCCCGTCACTGCTGTCAGTAACAATGACAACGCACTCACCAAGTTAACTGCTGAGATTTAGCTACACGACTCACTGAAAAGAAGTCAGACAGGGCAAGAAACACAAGCATTCAAATGAGCTTACAGGTCTGAAATAAACCTCCTGGGTAAAACTACATTTACAGACTTCCTGGATCAACTTTGACTTACTTGCCATAGTTTTGCCCAAAGACAGCTGTCCTCTGCTAATAAAGACATACATTATAGGTAACTAGGACTACAGTTGAAAATTAGCCGACTGGCTAACACTGGCGCATTTACAGAAAAATTGATTAATGTGCATTGTCCTGATAAATAAATCTTAAATGTGGGAATACATATTTCAGACATAGTCTTTTCCAGTTTCAAACAAAGTGCTTTAGGTCATACAATAATTATATTATGTTACAGCTTACTATGGGCTATTTTTGCAGTAATTACCTTACACTTGACTTACTATGGGCTATTTTTGCAGTAATTACCTTACACTTGACATAGTCTGGGCTGCATTTTCCGTCATCACTTCCTGTCACATCAGCGACAAAGACAAACCAATTTTTAAATGAAGGAGGTCATCAGTAGCCTACACAAGGTAACCAGTCTGGTATCACGTTACAGCATTCAGCAGCGCATGAAGCCACTACTTGACTGTTGCTGAGAGACATATTTGTATTTCTTTTTATTAAATAGAAACAGCAATTAAATACAGACAAGGTAAAGGAAGTTGTTTCTGTTTATTGTAGTTCATTTTTATGCTCAACCACTCGCTCTTTTGTGTGCTCTCGTTTCTCTTTCTCTTTCTTTCTCTCTCTCTCTGTCTCTCTCTCTCTCTCTGTATTTTTCAAACTTGTAAAAAGGTTTATTTTTGTGTTGGGAGGATCAGTAGTGAGAGGGATCAGATAACTGACTCAAGCATCCCCCCCATAAACCGGTCCACAACAACATTCAATATAAAGGAGTCAATATAAAAAAGTCGGGAACCTCTGGTTTAAATAATCTAGATAAACTGTAGGCTTGGTTACATCTGACTGCTACTGTTTTCTTGCCCATTCAAATAGCTATTGATCTATTTGGAAGTAAAATGATATGACCGCCAACAGAAATGCCTTCTTTTTTTTTGACCCATTTTATAATCCATCTGAATTATCCTTAAATTCAAAACCTTCATTTTAGCTCAGAATGTCTCATTTTCACTCCCTTTCATATCTCCTTTAATCAGCCCTCCTCCATCCTTTGTGCCTTTATCTTCATTTTCCCTCTCTCCTTTTTTTTTTCTCTGTCACTTGCGTGCACACGCACACACACACACACACACACACACCTCTACACCTCAACCCACATCGCGCTCATCACTACTCATTTGTCTCGTTTGTCTCTATCCAACACTTTCTCTCCCTCTCTCTCTTTCTCTCTCTCTGGCTCGCTCTCTCAGTGACACTTGTCTTTTTTCTTCAGTGAAGAGAGTTGGAAGGATTGTACAGATAAATAGGAGGTGTACTTTAGTCCATGCCCCAGTAAAGAGTTGAGGTCAGAGGTCAGTCGGTGTTATGACTCCCTCTGCACCCTCGGTGCTGCCAGGGTCACACATCCTTCACAAACAGCTGCTGTCCATACCGCCTCCATGCTCTGAACTATGGATCAGAACAGCTAAAGAGATTTAAAGAGATTACTCCACTCTGCTCAAACACACACACACACACACTTACTCACAAGCATGCACTGGCACAGACGTACACACTTCATATAGATAGAAAAGCTTATGAACTGCCATGTTCCTGCGTTAAGAGAATGGTTATTTAACGGTAACGGTGTCGATCCTGTTATTGTGTCCGGCTGCGTAGTGGTGGACCACATGACCTTTGCCCTGCACTCTGCACCTGCCGACCCGGTTTGTAGATGAGATCAGAGGTCAACGGTGACCTCCCAGTCACACGACCGGATGGAGCCCTTTTAGCAGCATGAACACCTGTTAAACACATACACACCAAGATTGTGTCATGTAAGAGACATTTTCTCCTCAGTGTGATACATTTATGAGCTTAGGTGTCCAGTAAGTGACAATCATACTGCCCCCCTCCACACACACACACACACACACACACACACTCACTACGCTCTGTTTGACATGTCATGAGAGTTCAGTCAGTCAGTGAATGTGCACCTTATGAACGATGACCGGTCACACCTCACTAACTCTGAATATAATGACAGGAGGTCACAGTCACACAGTAGTAACTCCAGAGAGTGTGTGTGTGTGTGTGTGTGTGTGTGTGTGTGTGTGTGTGTGTGTGTGTGTGTGTGTGTGTGTGTGTGTGGTTTTTGTGTGTGTCTGAATAGGTGTAAAACAGTGCATGTGTTAACCACAATGACAATATGTGACTTAACCGTGCCTATTGTTCAGAGAATTTTTCAAACAAATTTCTGCACCCAAAGATTTCACTTGTAAAGACATAAACGCAATCCACAAAGCCATATTCTGAAAAAAACGAATTGTTGATGTTGAAATTACACAATACAAGTAAACAGTTGCAGTGTTTCCAGATTACTGTGCTCTGTGTGTGTGTGTGTGTGTGTGTGTGTGTGTGTGTGTGTGTGTGTGTGTGTGTGTGTGTGTGTGTGTGTGTGTGTGTGTGTGTGTGTTTGTGTGTGGTGAGCTGTCAGAGGAGATCTGGTGAGAGTGGGCTAATTGGAGTTAATTCACCATCTGTCTGTGTGAGCCAGCAGACAGGGTCATTAGCAGAGACAAGTCCAGCCACAGGGGAGGCCGAGAGGGGAATCACCATCCCTCACTTTCTCTCCCTCTGTCTTTAGTTTTCCTTTTCCTTCCTGTCAACCAAGTCGTTTCTTAGCTCCATCTCTCTGTCTCAATGTCTGTTTGATCCTCCATCACATTTTTCAGATCCTGTTGTCTAAATTTACAGTGCACAGACTTAAGAAAACAATTTCTTTTTCATTCTTTGTTTGACATACTGATTCTGCTTATATGCAAAATATTGTTTGAAGTGGTGATGATCTAATTGGGTTTAGAGTTATCCGTAAGAGAGCTCTTTTTCTTTTTATTGACTGTTTTGTCAGATCAGTGCTGCCCTCTGCTGGCCAGATGTGTGCCTGAGATCACAGCGCTGAGAAAACTTTCAATTTGAAAGACAAATGTTCAAATGGTCAATACCTTAAAGTGCTCATATTATGCTAATTTTCAGGTTCGTAATTGTATTTAGAGGTTGTACCAGAATAGGTTTACATGGTTTGATTTTCAAAAAACACCATATATTTGTTGTACTGCACATTGCTGCAGCTCCTCTTTTCACCCTGTGTGTTGAGCTTTCTGTTTTAGCTATCAGAAATCACTTCTGTTCCATCTTTGTTGGGAGTCGCACATGCACAGTACCTAGGTAAGGACTACTAGCCAGTCAGAAGCAGAGTATGAGGGCGTGCCATGCTAGCAGCTAGGCGAGCATTATAACGTGTGTTACAAAGTGACACACGTTCGTCTCAGAAGTAAAGGCTGGACTACAATAGAGTTTGGAAAAGTTTGTGAACAGTGTTTTATGTTGGAGATGTTAAGTCCCTTTGGGGTGGACTTTGGGCTTTTTCACTTTGTAAACCTATAACATGCACAAAAAGATATATAATACTATAGAGGAAAGGGGAAAAGCCGAAAAGCATAATATGAGCACTTAAATCCACAAAATTAATACTGCATAAAGCAGGTAAAATATGATTATATTCTCATTCTCAGCATCTTTTTATAATAGACGTGTACTATACTGTAACTAGCGATTATTTGCATAGTCAATTAATCTGTTGATTATTTTCTCGATTAATCGATTAGTTGTTTGGTCTATAACATGTAAGGAAATGGTGACAAATGACATAAATGATATATAGAGGTTTACTCCTTGACGCAGCAGGCCGGGGTTTAGACTCCGACCTGCGGCCCTTTGCTGCATGTCATTCCCCCCTCTATCTCCTCTTTCATTTCTTCAGCTGTCCTGTCAATAAAGGCCTAAAAATGCCCAAAAAATAATAATAAAAAAAAAGAAAGACAATCAGCGTTTCCCAAAGCCCAAGATGACATCCTCAAATGTTGAAATTTCTTGACAACTCAAAGCTATTTAGTTTACTGTCATAGAGGAGTAAAGAAACTAGAAAATAGAAAATATTCACATTTAAGAAGCTGGAATAAGAGAAATCACAATAACGCAAACCAATTAATCAATTATCAAAGTTACCAATTAATTAATGGTTGACAACAAATCGATTAAATTTTAGAGCTCCAATGTGTACTGACTAATGATAACCTCTTCTCTATACAGGAGAACATTTATACATGATTATTCTGATTGGTGTTTCTATTAAATTTTGGGATTCTTTCTGGCTTTGTGATTCCTTTTGTTTTGAGCGGTCTCTGGCTGTTTGACTCCTTGCAAAAGCTCTGAACTAAAAAGCTTTAGAGACATATGTGGTGTTGAAGGATTCAGGAGCCCTGAAACATGCCAGGAATTGTAGGTATTTATTGTTTCAGGGCCCCAAATGAGCTGTTGTCAGGGGGCCCAGGATTTCCAGCAGTGCCCCTAAAGATCAAAGGTGATTCTAAGGTCAGATTGATTGGAACTCTCGTTGCTCGTACTGCTACACAGACACAGTGTGAAAGTTTACGCATTCAAATATACAATACAAATCATGAGAGTGAGTTACGTTCATGTAAATTGTAATCGAACATGTAGTTTATTTTTTTAGACAAATGAAGATCTAATGTTGTCTCCACACCATCCCAAGCGAAAAAACAGCACGCCACAGTTTTTTATTATTATTTTTTACTTTATTTATTTGATGATTTAAAAAAAGAACCACAACACTGACCAGAAGTCATTAGATAGGCCGACATTAAAAATTACCGAGGATAAAAACACAATAAAGTCCAAAGGCTTATTTCCATTGTGGACCACAAGTAAAACACATATTAAGCCAAGATAAAACCGCACAAAAGACAACAAGTGCAGACAATACAATCAACATATACTGTAATAGCAGGCGGCAGGGTAGCTATGTCAACATTCTTCTTTCATTCTGTTAATGGACCTTTTTCACGGCAGACATGTTGACATGTCATAGTAGGAAAAGCACAGGTGTGTTCAAAACCATTACTGATGGCTGCATTCCACTTAGGAGAGGTCCTGGTATTGTGCATGCTGACTCACTGAAATAGCTTACTGGGTCACTTGATGGACTTGAGCCGTTGTTAAGGTTATCAATTTCAGCTGTGCTTTTCCTACTATGACAAGTCATAATGTCTGCCGTGAAAAAAGTCCATTCACTCCGTCGTTGACAGAAATGCATATTAGTCGAACAAAACAAAAACAAAAGAGGGATATTATTATATTTAGACACATATATTATGTTCTATACAACAATGAAACACAAAAGAAATAGTTCAAATAAGTTCATTAAAAATACAAAATATGGTAGGAGTAAAGCTATAGGCCTTTTAAACAGCAGACTTGTTATTGAAGAATAAGCACAGGTGTTACTAATAACAGTAACAAAGGTTTTGTTCTTTTAAAGTGTCCCAGTAAGTGGTGACAGTGTGACAGTGAGGAAGCATGCACAATACCAGGACCCTGAAACTGCAGCAGCTAAATGGAATTCAACAATCATTAATATTATTCACACTTGTCATACTGTGACATGTCAAATAGGCTCCATTGTATTAGATAGCATTTATTGTGCACAATTGTGTTCACCTTTTGTTCATCTCTGTTACAGTTTGTTTGTAAACCAGTTAAATGCTTAGTGTGAACATTCAGGACCCAGGCATCTCTAAGACATCCTGCCTCTCTTGACCTTTACACACTGAACCACCAACAATCATTGTAAAGCACAGGCTGTGTGTCCTCCTATAAGCCATAAGTGACCAGGTCAGTGAATGCCTCGCTGCAGTAACTCGGGGCTTCCTGCCAGGTCGAAGACATTTACACCAAGTTGCCAGAAGAGGGAGACAGGTGACACAGGTTGATGATGGACGTGTGACTAATTAAAAGGTTGTACAATACTTAGGATGAGGACTCATAGAGACTGTGTGTTCAGCTTGCATGTGGAGGATGAGGCAGCCTCTCTGGTCCTTGAAAAGCTGCCAACAATATATAGGGTTACATGGCTTCTGGTTTCAAGGAGAATATATCTTATATCTTATATCAAGGGTGATAATCACATATTTTAATCAAGTAAAATTTGGTGTAGGCCTAGATATTCTCAGCACTTGGGAACATTTAACAGAATATTTAACCTTAAATAATTTCACAATGTAAGAGTGTGGAAAAGCACACAACTGGTGTAGAAAGAAAGTCCTTTTGGATTTTCATCCCGAATTGCTCAAACACATTTCTAAGATGTTCTTTGTGTGTATATCAACTTTTATATGTTATCCTACTTGTTATAACTATAACTTATTGTTAAGAAAAAAAAAATAAGAAACTGGGGGTAAAACATCAAGAAATTAGGATTGACAGGTTGACAAACTGGTTGGTTGGTTGGTTACATACATAACACTAGGGATAAGAATACTTTTTCATAATGTATTGGTCTGAGAACATTTGGTCAACTGAGTGGTAAAAGGCTGATTATATGTTAATTATTGCATGTTCTAACAATAAATTAATGTTTATTTACTGATGATGTTTTAGGATTTAGGAAATCACATGAGCAGCTATGGCTCTTTAGTACTTTGCTCCTGTATAGTAATTTATAGTAGCCTACCTCCCATACTATACACAGTAGGCTATATTCTAATATTCAAATTTGACCTGATGTTTGTTTGTCCAGATGTTGTTTCTCAAATATTGTTTTAAGTTTTATGCCTATGTGGATTTATTTTCTGTAGCCTGTGTGTCTATATAAAATGTTAAGTGTCAGCATAGGCTACAATTAGCCCAAAACTGTGTAACCTTTTCTTGTACTTGTAACTAATAGCCTACCTATTTTTTTTCTTTACAAAACCTAACCTAAAATGTAATTGCGTCTGGTTTCAGTACCTACAAACAAACGATAACGATACTTATTACTTCCACTATGTGCCGCTGGCCACTGGCTTAGCTCACTCTAAGCCAATAGAGCTGGTTTATTCATCTGTAGCGATCCGGGACGGGATGCTCCTCCGACGCTGCTGGAATGCCTCGGTTAGTAAAGGAGCTTGGCAGTTACCTTTGTACGGACAAACAGCTTTGTTGAGGAAAGTTTCTGCAAGTTCTTGGATACGCTTTGCGATGAGCTGGAGTAACTGATAGGTTGTTTTGGACAGCTTGGACGGGGATGTTGTTCGGCTTTTCACAAGTTTAGACCGCTAGCTAACGCTACGCAGAGGTTTGCTATCGTTAGCGCAACAGCGTTAGCCTAGCATGCTAGGTAAATATTACGACTGCCTTCGGAGTTTCCTATATCTGCGTCCACGTTGTCAACATAAGACCCGTTGCGTTAGTGCTCCTTTTGTACCATAATTTTATTGAATGAAATATTAAGCTTCGCTCCTACGAGATGGGTGGGTTTTTGTTACGTTACACACAAAGCTAACTGGCTATAGTTAGCCTGTACGTATGCTAGCGGACATTAGCTAACGTTGCCGAGCCAGCCAGCAACTTCGGCAGTAGAGTTTCGGCGAGCTAACCACGACAGTATTGTCGCCCACAATCAACCTCTGCTGCTAAAAGCAGTCAACCTGCAGTGATGTTTGAAATGGAGACACACATATCGTGCCTTTTCCCGGAGATCCTGGCCATTATTTTCAGTTATCTGGACGTTAAAGACAAAGGAAGAGTAGCCCAAGTGTGCGCGGCCTGGAGAGACGCGTCCTACCACAAGTCGGTGTGGAGGGGGGTGGAAGCCAAGCTACATCTGCGGCGAGCAAACCCGTCTCTGTTCCCCAGTCTGCAGACCAGGGGAATCAAAAAAGTTCAGATTCTCAGCTTAAGACGAAGTCTGAGCTACGTGATTCAAGGGATGCCGCACATCGAAAGCCTGAACTTGTGTGGATGTTTCAACCTCACAGACAACGGACTCGGACATGCCTTTGTGCAGGACATCCCATCCCTGCGGGTGCTGAACCTCAGTCTTTGTAAACAGATCACTGACTCCAGCCTGGGCAGGATTGCCCAGTACCTCAAAAACCTGGAGGTGCTTGAACTTGGGGGATGCAGCAATATCACAAACACCGGCCTGTTGCTCATTGCCTGGGGACTGCACAGACTTAAGAGCCTTAACCTGCGCAGCTGCAGGCATGTGTCCGATGTGGGCATTGGACACCTGTCTGGCATGACCCGCAGCGCAGCAGAAGGCTGCCTGTCTCTGGAGAAGTTAACCTTGCAGGACTGCCAGAAGTTGACTGACCTGTCTCTCAAACATGTCTCAAAGGGCCTAAACAAGCTCAAAGTGCTCAACCTCAGCTTCTGCGGAGGGATATCAGATGCAGGGATGATCCACCTGTCGCATATGACCCACCTGTGCAGCCTGAACCTGCGGTCGTGTGATAACATCAGTGATACAGGGATAATGCATCTGGCCATGGGCTCCCTCCGGCTTTCTGGACTCGATGTCTCCTTCTGTGACAAGATCGGAGACCAGAGCCTGGCTTACATCGCCCAGGGGTTGTACCAGCTCAAGTCCCTCTCTCTTTGCTCCTGCCATATCAGCGATGATGGCATTAACAGGATGGTACGCCAGATGCACGAACTCAAGACTCTCAACATTGGACAGTGTGTGAGGATCACAGACAAAGGGTTGGAGTTGATAGCTGACCACCTCACCCAGCTGACAGGGATTGATCTGTACGGTTGTACTAAGATCACCAAGAGGGGTCTGGAGAGGATAACACAACTTCCGTGCCTTAAAGTGTTAAACCTGGGACTGTGGCAGATGACTGAGAGCGAGAGAGTGAGGTGAAGTCTCTTATTTAGTATACAGTGCTTCACTGTGTATAGTGCTCAGTTGTGTACTGAAAGGGACTGCCTGTATCGACTCTTTATCTTACATTCTATACTGTGACTAAAAACAAGGAGATGGACTCAGCATTGATCACTGGAATATTGTTCACCTCCGCTGCAATACTCCACTCTAAATTTCAGTCTTATGCTCTCTTTTGGTGTGCATTGTTTAATCTCAGCCTGTGTACAGTTCTTACTATCTAGCTACCTCACCCATCAAACACAGGAGTGCCTACAATCGCTGAATACTAGATTACATTGCATATTTTTGTGACTCAGTACCAATGGAGATTTAGATATTTAAAAAAAAAAAAAAAATCTCATTGCAGAATAGCTAGTAGGCATTTTAATTCTTAACAGAGGCAAATTTTGCTAGTCTTTTTTTTCTTTCGCTGATGTATTTTTAATTCATGTAACCAATATGTTTTGTATTGAGTGACTGTTGACAAAATTGTACTTCAAATTGAAGTGGGTGGATCTCTCCTGTCCGTCTGTCTGTTTTTGTTTACCTGTGTATAATTGGCTATGTTTCATATTCCTGAGGAAATAAGTATGTATCAGATGTTCTAGTATGCTACTCTGTCAAAGGTTCATCAACACAACTACAGTAAAGTGTAGTAATTAACAGCTGCCAAGGCTATATGCAATACCTTTTAAAACTGTTTTATCAGTGGTTTTTCTCCTGAGGAGCTTCCATCGATAGTCAGAGTATTTGTTTAAAAAAAAAAAAAGCAGTAATTTAAGATTGTTTTATATTCATACAGTAGTGATATTTATGAATAAAGATGGCAAATATGTTTCAACTTTGTGTTTTACCTGTAGAATTTATAACCTTTTTACCAACTATTTAAATTTATAATTATGAACATAGATCTCTCAAGGTTGTCCAGTTCGGGCACCACTTGCATCTAGCATCTTTTATCTGTAAAACAAGTCTTAATACCAAAGTTATTTTTAGGTGTATGCTGCACAAGATAATCAGAAGAATGCCTTTTTGATCTTTTGTATCAGTCTACCACTAAATCAAATCTAGAGTGATTTATGTGATTTAGATGTTAATTTCACAGCAGAGAATACCAATTCAGCATGTGCAGCTGAAGGGAATTCAGTCACACCTCAAACCTTTTAACAAACTGGCAATCAAACATTGGATAATGTTTGAGCATTTATGTTAAATGGGGAAAAAAATGCCTGTGGAGAAATGTATTTACACTTTGAGAACTAAGTGCAGTTCATATTGGATTGCACTGGCTTGAAATACAGCACCTGGGTTTAAAGCCCCATTCAGCAAGTTTCCAACCTTGAGTAAGATCCCGGTGTCAGAATGCAATGCATGTTCTCAATATGTTTGAGGACTCTGGGTTCTAACTATACTAACTCCACTAAGTCCTAATCTACAATTTGGTTTTCAATAATAAAAGGTGCTACGGTATAAAACTACCAGATGTAACATGTTTTCTTTAACCTTGAAATCAACTTTATAACAGCTGCAAAGTTTAAATCAGTTGAAGCGCTGGCCTTCAACCTTGTTAAAGAATATTCACGCATTTGGGTGGAGTTTAGAGTACAAGTAAACTAATGTCTATCTGTGACTTGTTTGAATTGTTTTGCAAGAAACCAAGGCTTATAATTTATTTATTTACATACATACAAAATCCAAATAACTCACAAACATGTCTGTTTTGCTTTCTTTTTACACGGTTTGATTTTTAACACGAACAGACAGAAGGCAGTACATTTCTTATACAAATGCAAAAGGAAAAAATACCATGAACTTGACAGAAGCCCCTTAATCAGCTCTGTGTTCCTCAATAAAGAGTCAAGAAAAAGATGAGACATTAAGGCAAGGGCAGGGACACACAGGCCAAAGTAAGGGGAATTAAAACACATTACAAAATGATTTCTCTGAAACCAGTGGTGAAAGGTGAGGGGTTAAAAAGGGACTGAGGGAAATAGATGTCCAATCCGAGAGGTTTGACAGACAAGATGTACAAAAACAAGCATCCCAAATAACATCCTCCAAAACCAGCGGTTGTGTATTGTTTTCAAAACACACAGTCCACCCAAATGTAACTGTAAATCAACCATGCATAGGAAGTTTGTTAGAAAAACTTCCTGATGCAGTTTTGTTTTGTAACATTATGTTCCTGTTATGACAGCAGGAGGGCCATGCTGATTGGAGACTGACTTTATATCCATCAGGCCCAGTCTGCCTTTGACATCAACCAACAAAAAAAAAACGTTGACATAACAGGGAAGAAGAAAAGACAACACCGCAATCTCAGGGTAATACAGTTACATCACCATTTGGTGAAAGTATATAAAAATGACTATTAGAAATAAATGCAAGAAAAGTACTCTCCCATCACACAGTCACGGTTTGAAAACATTTGTAGTTTATACATTATTTTGACAAGATTTTTTTTGACACTTCTTTCCTCAGTTTCTGCTGAAGACACTAACTCAACGGTCATTTTGTTCAGAGCAGCTCGCTCTTTAAGATTCTGTGCAAACATTCAATGCATATCCATACAGTAAACATTTTTTTTATATATATATATATATATATATATATATATATATATGTGTATTATATTTATATATAGCTCTAGAGAACATGACTTTCCGCAAGTTATGGCAGTACTGTCACACACACACCCACACACTTTGTCATGAAGACAAAATTAGACACAAAAGACAACTGCACTGCTTTTAACTTTTGAGGTTTTTTAAAAGAATGCACAACACCTTCCACTTAGTTACCTTTATTCAGTCACTGTACGTGTTAAATATCACGTTATTTACAAACCGATCTAAAAAGTCAAAATCTGCTGAAAAGTGACTAATTTCCTGTAAATGTAGATGCACTTATGCAATTAAAAACCTCAGCCCTGAAGATTTAAAAAATAAAATAAAAAGGAGGCATCACTTGCATTGGTAATTGATCTGAAAAATACAAGAAAGATGGTGTCGCTTGTATTCTTCAGTGATTCCGTCGACAAACTAAAGATCAGGTGGGCTTTAAGTAACATCTATAGAAACTTTGGATGAGACTGAATGATCAGTGGAATCACATAAGTTCTTACATCATGCCTTAGCACCAATATTACAGAGGAATAAATATCCCTGCATTAGGTCCAGTACTGATCTCTGTGCATGCTCCAAGGCCACTAGAACGTTCTGAAAAGAAACATTGCATACCTCATAAACAAGTGTACGTTGAGTGCAAAACCATCTAAAAATGAATACGTCAGAGAATAAAAGCTTTTGTCTCTCTCTTTCTCTCTCTTTCATTTGTATTTGAGGACATAGTGTAACTAAAAGCTGGCCTTTGACCTGCGTCAAACGTCAGGCCTTGATCCCCTCTGATGCCAGTGACTCAGCCACAGACCACACAGTTAAAACGTACCTACAACTTAAACCTGGCTACAATGGCAGATCCACAGCTCCGAGCTAGGAGAGGGAACATTTGGAGAACATGCTGCATTTATATTTGGTTAAAAAGTGGCATTTCCTATGTGTTCAGATGTTTGGCCACCAGTAGTTGTATTTCTAAGTAGTGACTCCAACTTAGGGAACACCGACTACAATACAAAATAAGCATCTTCATGGCTCCATGATTTACCCACTGAACTGAGCTCCTCTCTGCTCCCCTCTGGATGTAGCAGCTCCCCAGTTCTCTAAGACAGAAAGTGCTTTCCTGTCCTGCGTAAGGAATACATTTACCCCTTTTGACTTGAAAATATGTAAGAGGAATCTAAGGGGTAAAAGACTGAGATCGAAGTGGCTGAGGTAACTGTGCTTTATCTAGCGGTTAAATGAAGACGTCGAGGGAGAGGAAGGTTGGCAGTATACTCCAAGACTTTGCTTCTTTCATCTGATATCCTTTCTCTCCCAACGCACCTGTACCAGACTTACAGCTGTGCAATACTTAAGTACACCACAAGTAAAAAATCTAATTTTGGTGAGTTCACAAATACGTGCCTGAAATGGGATTAGATTTGTACTTTAGTTCTTCTCTTCCCACTGCGAGTAAACCATCTACCACAGCTGTCACTAAATGAGAATACCTCAGTTTGCAGTGTGTAATCTGATACTTGTGCCCTATCGGACAACATTTCGACACTTTGTGAACATCCCTAATTCCATATTACAGGCCTGACATTAGAGAGACACATGAGACAGGAAAGCACTTAGGAGTCGTTAAAGTTTGTTCCAGGGTGGACGAGGGGAGCGAGGAAGAAAAGCTCAATGGGGTTGAGATAATGCCCTAGCTTTGGCTCCGGGTTGTGTCAGAGTGTCAGCATGACTCCTCCAGGGCATTGACAACCTGCTCCAGGATATCGGGGCAGTAGTCTGCGATCTGCTGGAGAACAGAGTTGGCGTACTCCTGCAGCTCTCCGCTCTCCTTCTCACACACCTGCAGCTCTCGCTCCAACTGGATAGAGAGGAAAAAGAATTTTTTTTTTTTTTTTTTTTTTTTTTTTAAACAGACTTAATCAACAAAACTGCTTTTTTCAAAAAATAAAATACATATTTAAGAATTTAAGTAAAAAAAAAAAAAAAAAAAAGCCTTCTTGAATGTGGCATGTAATTTGAATCTAACAATGGTGAGGGAATTCTCCATTTATTTAAGTTTCCTTAAAGGCACTATCCCTGATATAATTAATGACTAAAGGACTGCATCATCATGCAAGTTATAACACAGGGTTGGAGCCTGCTATGACTCCCAAAGTGACTGACTTGACAGTTTTTTTTTTTTTTTTTTTTTTTTTTATACACATACAACAACTAAATCCAAGATACTTTATTGTCACTACCCTAGTACACACTCAGCATTCATGGAAGCAATAATTGCTCTCCACAGCAACATACAGTACAGGCCAAAAGTTTGGACACACCTTCTCATTCAAATGAGTTTCCTTTTTATTTTCATGACTATTTACATTGTAGATTCTCACTGAAGGCATCAAAACTATGAATGAACACATATGGAATTATGTACTTAACAAAAAAGTGTGAAATAACTGAAAACATGTCTTATATTTTAGATTCTTCAAAGTAGCCACCCTTTGCTTTTTTATTAATAAAAGGGAAAAAATTCCACTAATTAACCCTGACAAAGCACACCTGTGAAGTGAAAACCATTTCAGGTGACTACCTCATAAAGCTCATTGAGAGAACACCAAGGGTTTGCAGAGTTATCAAAAAAAGCAAAGGGTGGCTACTTTAAAGAATCTAAAATATAAGACATGTTTTCAGTTATTTCACACTTTTTTGTTAAGTACATAATTCCACATGTGTTCATTCATAGTTTGGATGCCTTCAGTGAGAATCTACAATGTAAATAGTCATGAAAATAAAGAAACACATTGAATGAGAAGGTGTGTCCAAACTTTTGGCCTGTACTGTATATAACAGACAAGACGCACTAATTGAAGGATTATTACATCAGGAATATATAAAAACAAGTAAAAACTAATTGAAATCAACTTTGTTATCTTAAATGTTCCGTAAATGTGTCCACTTTCAAATCAAACTTTGAAAAGAATTTGTTCTTGTGTGCCTTTAATTGATACATTTTCCCTGCGGTAATTTTATTTCCTTGGTTTTCATTAACGCACTGGAATTGTATTTTTATATTCATCACTTTTCTCTCTGAAAGTTTTTTTGCTGATGCAGTTCTAGTCATTTGAATTATAATCAATTCAGAAGCAAACCAAAAGGCTTACTTTTTAAAAGTTATTATTTATGCCAATATACTTGTAATTTATATTCTACCTGTTCCACACTCATCTTCTGGAGCTCCTCCTCCCAGTCTTCAGGGTCGCTGTGGTGGTAGTGAGAGGGAGCCGTGAGCTGGCTGAGGATGCTGGGGTCCCGGTCATGGCAGAGGTCTGTCAGGTGGGCGATGTAGAGCTTGAGCTTACTGCGGTTCTGGGACAGGGCTAGAAGAGGGGTTATCATCTGCAGCGTGGGACAAAAGGGAAGAGAGTGTGAGGCAGTGTGGAAAATAAGAGGCGAAACGAGGGGAAGAAAATTATGTATAATAAAACATTCTTCAGACTACACATAGAGACGTTTAACGAAGGAAGAGGCATGGTCCCATTTCAATGATTGAACATAATGAAAGACCCAAGCACAAGACCCCACTTGTATGAAAACAAAAAAATGAGAGAAAAAACACATCTTCTGCATGCATGCTTATGAAGCCATCACCATCTCACATTAGACACAAGCTT
>NC_041338.1:26953617-26993617 GCF_004354835.1 Perca flavescens
AGACGTGTAGGAAAAATGAATGGAAATAACTCCAGTGTGTGAAATCACAGCGAGGATCCCTGAACTACTGGAACACCGCAATCGTGTATTCCCCTCCATGGATCCCAGCAGCCCCCTCCCCACCTGCTGTTTGAGCTGTTGCACCAGTCGGTCCTTCTCCCGTTTCAGCAGAGCCACCTCATCCTGGGTCTTCTTCTTCTTAGAGGAGGACAACTCCAGCAGGGCAATGTTAGCATCCTTCTCGCTGATAGCAGCCAGCAGCGCCTCCTGCCTGTTAGGTGGGGATGAAACAACACGGCATTTAACCACACAAGTAAATAGCTCAATTATCATTTATTATTCATCACAGAAAATCATGCCGCCAGCTGGGGAAGGACAGAATGGGATGACATTTTACAAGATGAAGGCAGCAATCGATACTCCAGAGTCTTCTCCACCCTAGTGTGTGTGTGTGTGTGTGTGTTTCTTACTTCATCTCCAGCACCTCCTCCAGGTGTTTCCTGCGCTCAGCTCGCAGGGTGGAGAGGTGTGCCTCTTTCTCGCACAGAGACTGCTGGGTGGAGGCCAGCTTGGCCCTCATGGACTCCAGCTCCTGCTTTACTTTCTCCATGGCTCCCAGCAGCTCCTCCATCTGGGAACACAAACACATACAAAACAACAACTCAATCATGAATAGAGTAAAATAGATTACCTAAATCCATCAGTGAGGATCAGGGCTTTTTTCATGGAAAGACACCTTTGATGACCTGATCAGGGTGCAGTGCTCCAATGAGAGACAGGGGCAGCAGAATTCATGTTGGCTTTTGGGGAGGACTATAACACAGATACCATTAAACTACAGCACACAATTTCATTTACCAGTTATTCATTTAAAAAAGGGCACAGGAGTACTATCATTTCATATCCATACATGCTTTAAATTACAATTGACTGAATGGAAGAGTAATTAATTCATCCCCAAATCATCAATTCTATTGGCTATTTGATGTCCGTGCCAACAAATTCAAGCACTGCAATGTTACAGCAGGTCAACAAAATAATATGAAATTTACAAGGACTGGAAACAGCAACATCTTACAAAATAATGCAATCCGACAACATCAAATGCAAATTCCCCAAAAATAATCTAACTTCCCAAATGCATGTATTGCAGGGTTGTTGCGTTATTGCATACATTGTAGAGGTGTTGCGGTTATTGTTTCCCTCTGTAAGTGTTGTTGCTAACTGAAGCGAGGTCACACATACTGGGCTCATACCTTAGACCACTTAAAGTGGGCGAGGTTGGACTCATGCATTGGTTTGAGTGAGTGCTTCTGAGAGGCGGTGTGTAGCAGAGAGAAAACAAGAGAAAATGACAAGCAAAAGATAAAAGAACTGATAAAAGAGACGGGAGGCCAGAGGAGAGGAAGGAGGTGAAGAAAGGATGAGAAACACCACAAGGGCAGCTAAAAAGAATCTCCGTATATGAAGGGGTTTCCTTTATTTGTATATATAGATGTGTTTAGATACACATGCTCTGTATGTGTGATTGTTTGGGTTGAATAATATTGCTGTGTGTGTGTGTGTGTGTGTGTGTAATCGTGTGTGTTTAGGGGGAGCTGTGTACCTGTTTCTCCTGGAGTGACCTGGCAGCCTCCTCTTGTGCCAGCACCATCTCTCGCTCAGCAGTGATCTGAACGCTCTCTCTCAGGGCCTCCTCCAGCTCTTCTATGCGCTCAGACTTCTGACGCAGCGTGTCCTTCAGAACAGGAGTAGGAAGTGGTCAAACTATGGTTTGCTGGATGCTGAACTAGTAAGTCTGTGCCAGCAAATGTGAACTTTGTTGTAATGCAAGGTTCATACACGCAAACCGCACCCATGCCTCACCTTCACCTGCTGGGAGCTCTCAGACATGTTGTCCTCCCTCTTCCTGGCCTCGTCCACGAGTCGAGCATTCCTGCTTTTCTCCACCTGCTCCTTGTGCTTCAGAGACGCCACCTTCTTCGACTGGTCCTTCATCTGCCTACAGGGACACCATGGGATACATGGGAGAAGTATGTATAAGTTACATTATATTATTGTCCCACTTCACATGTAATTTTTGTTACTGAATTTATCATTCCAATTGAAAAGAGATGGTAAATTGTGAAAAAAAGTTTAAATAAGTTATGTTCAGTAGTACAGATATGCACCAAATAAATGTTGGTCTGATTCCAAAAAGGAAGCCCCCTTTACTACCAAGAATTGCACATCAAGTACAGGAAGCATATTTCATATTTTCATTTGCATCATCCATGTAGAATGTTAGGAGCCAGTTATAATTGTAGCCAATTGTAAGTAAATACAGTGTCAGGCAGCAAATAAAAATCGAATGCGGGATATGAGATATGAGCCGATGAAAAGCTCCCCTTTTTTTTAAACATACTGAAATGACAGTTAAAACCATACCCTTAATGACTTGCTTTGGCAAGATTTTAGACAGCTCTGCAAAGAGTCAATCTCAGATTTGACTCAGGGTGAAAGACAAAACAATAAGAAGGGAAAAGAGGAAAACTGGGCATGAACAGAAGTCAAAAGGACAAGGCAGTTGCTTGCGACACCACTTCTTATGGAGAGGTGAGGTGGAGAGAAACAAGGGAAAGAAATGTGAGAAGAGAACAAAAAGAATAAGAATGCCTGGGCCGGGAAAGAAAGAAAAATAGCAAATACTAACCTGGAGGCCAAGCTGGTGGGGTGAAAGATTTCCGGTGTAAAGACAAGAAAGCAGTAAAGAGAAAAACAGACCAGGAAGATGAGTCAATATGAAGAAGAAGAAAATAAAAAAGGGAGGTTGGGTGGCTCATACACATCAGCTCTAGGATTAAGAAGATCTCATAGTTCATGACATACATGCTTTCCTATGCCAACTACCTACCAGCTTACAACAGGTCTGCTAATAACATTCACCACATCAGCTTTCAAAGCAATACTGCAAAGATGCAAAAATGGCAGATGGCCAAATTACATTATAATCCACCATTTAAGGTGCTGGGGGCAACCATCTCCACAGTGACATGATGTCATTGAAGGAAAATTTGTATCAGTTAAGAGGGACAGTGGTCACAAGTCCCGGGACGAAAACAGACAGAAGAAAGCACAGTGTAGCTAACACAAAAAAACAAAAAAAACAACAACAAAAAAACACAACAACAGCACGTGAAATCAAGACTCGATCAATGCAAACTTCTGTTGACACAAAGTCACAACTAAATCTTTACACATTAAGTTCACTACTTATTCCAGGGCTAACAGTTAGAAACTAGCTGCACATAAAACTGACACACATTCATTAACTACTGTATAGTGACAAGGGCAAAGCTTGAACACAACACACCTTTCAAGTTTACCACCATGAACAGTCATCCTTACAAAAGAAAAGATTTTTGAGAGTAATTGAAACATGCACGTTTCCACCCACCTCTCCAGCTCATTGATCTTTTTGTCCTTGCCATTCTTCTCATTCTCCATTTCCCGAAGGATCTCCAGCAGGCGGTCCACCTCAGCCTGGGCCTTCCCAGAATCCTCTTTGTGGCGGGCCACTTCCTGTTCGAGGTTCTTAATGCGCTCAGCCACCTCAGTGTTGGCCTGAGCCTCCAGGGCTGCATTTTGAGCCTGATCGAGGACAGGACGCCAGTTAGAAAGCAGTTGTATTCACTTTTGACTCCGCAGGAAGGGGTTAGATAACAGACTATGTTATAATCCTATAAAACACAACATTTAGTAGCATCATGTAGAGCTGAGCCAACACATGAGCTGCCTGATTTCTTTTTTTAAAAAAAGGTTCTCACTCTCTTAAGCTGGTTCTCCACTTTGAAGAGCTCCTCCCTCTTCTGCTCCAAGGCAATCTCCATACTCTTGAGTTTGGAGTCTTTCTTCAGCCCAGACGAGGCCAGGGATGATGCATGCTCCTTCAGGTCCAACAGAGACGTCTACACACACACACACACACACACACACACACACACACACACGACCCTGTTTCAGCTTATCAAACTAACAGAGCATGGGACCGAGGAGACTGAAAATGCATTAGAGTTAATACAGGCATCAGTGACTCATCGCAAAGTAAGACTAATGGAAAAAACCTGACAGTAATGTTTTACTGTATTAATAGAATCACAGTAAACAACAGTTTGCATGTCGTTCTGTGAAATTGTGTTCCTGTATCCATTTCTCACCTCTCTGTCTGACAGGTCTCCCTGCAGTAAGCTCAGTCTCTCCTTCAACTCTTTTAGTTCCTTTTTGTTACTGTCGATCTCTTCCGTCTTCTCTCTGTCGTCTCTGTCTCTCTGCTCTTTTAGACGCTCAATGATGCGCTCCTAGGAGGAGGAGATAGAGAGAAAATAAATAATAATTTGACAGACATAACCAATCAACACACAATGAACATGCAGAAAATATTTACAATATTCTACAATTTGCAGTCAGAAGTAACATGGTATGTGCAGACATAAACTCACCTTTTCGGCAAGAGACTCCTCCAGTGTGGTGAGAGCAGTGTCAGTGTTTGAAGTGTCTGCCTGCAAAGACTTTACTCTTTCCTTCAGACTGCTCATCTGCTTCTCCTTGTCCCTCAGCTGCTCCTGCAGGTTCTCAATCTGCAGAGCAAACACAAGCAACCATCAGTCTAAATGAACATCAGCCACAGGACACACATTGTAGCATGATGAATGCATGTGGTCATTTCAGACAACACAAGATCTCTGAGACAGCGCTTAGTCCAAATCACCTTCTTCTGTAGCACATTCACTTTGCGCTCCTTAACCTCCAGCATGTCCTTGAGGTCGTGGATCTCCCCGTTGAGCGTGCCCTTCTCTTCTGCTATCTCTTGTATCTGCTTGCTCTTCTTATTCAGAGTTGCCTCCTTCTCTTCCAAGCGCAGGCGCAAGGCATCCACCTGGTCAGGTAGAGGTGGACAACTTACAACAGTCGCTGACCATAACTGTGTCACCATCACAAGTGGTCAAAAGCAAAGAAAACTGGAACATTTCCTTAAAGTGCTCATATTGTGCTTTTTCCCCCTTTCCTTTATTGTGTTATATATCTTTTTGTGCACGTTATAGGTTTACTACAGAGCCCCTAAGGGGACATGAGCAAAAAAAATCTAAAAGTTTAGTTACATGTGGTCACACAAAACTTTCATGTGCGCACGCAAAACCTTTTCATGTGCGCACATGAAAGTTTCGTGTGAGCACGCAAAACTAGAGTGGGCACATGGAAGCCATAGCCTGGGCCATACTGGAGACAGCTAGAGAATGACCACAGTACAGTTAATTAGTTGCACTATATTTTAATCTAGGTCTTCATTATAAGGACATCGCTGCTTTGCTTGCAAGTCGTCACCATTATATTGTTTTGATACGACATTTAAAACGGATTTTAAAGTCTTGTAATCTGTTCCGGGGATAAAGCGATTTGGATCGGGCAATTACTTTCATTTATGAACAGTTACAAACATCTGGTCAACTCACGGATAGGTGGATGTACACAAAATGCAAGGAGAATGGATTAAACAAAAGGAAAGAGAATCTTCGATTAATTATACGAGAACTGAACGGGATCATTCTAAAACGCTTAACGTGAAAAAGCTTAACGTGGTTTAATGTACCTAAACAACGATCCCCAAATTTCTCGTATATTGCTCCTCATAACCACTGAAAACTGTCAAAAAATCTAATCCAAAGTCCTATTATTATTATTATTATTATTATTATTATTATGATGGACGTTATCTGACATTAAGCGTTTCTGCTTCACATTTTCAGCAGCAGCGGAGCGGCTGTGGGTTGACTCCCAACAGTTCTCATGGGCTTTATAAGTCCTAACGGGAAAAAGCTTAACATGGTTTAATGTACCTAAACAACGATCGCCAAATTTCTCGCTCATATTGCTCCTCATAACCACTGAAAGCGGTAAAAAAAAATTCTAACCCAAAGTCCAATTATTATGGAGGTTATCTGACATTAAGCGTTTCTGCTTCATTGAGGCTATTGTAGGAAAAAGCTGAACATGGTTTAATGTACCTAAACAACGATCACCAAATTTCTGGTTAGATTTTTTGACAGTTTTCAGTGGTTATGAGGAGCAATATGACAGAGAAATTTGGTGATCATTGATCGTTTAGGTAGCATTAAACCACGTTCAACTTTTTCACGTTATCGTTTTAGAATGTCCCTGTTGAACTCAGAATGAGGAGACGGCTCCGTCGCCGAAACTACTTTAAGGCTTAATTATCTTTGGCACTTAGACTCTTACGACAAATTGAAGCCTTTTGGCATCTATATAAACTCATCTTTAGCTGCCATCCTTTTTAACCGGAGTTCTTTGCTGCAGTGCTGCTGACTGTGGCACTGGCACGGTTCATAACAGCGCAAAATGGGTTTTAAAGCGGCGCACATGAAAACAAATCTAAGGTTTAGTTTCATGTGCGTCACATGAGGGTTCCGTAGTTTACAAAGTTAAAAATCCCAAAGTCCACCCCAAAAAGGGACTTACCATCTCCAACAAAAAACACTGTTCACAAACTGCTCCAAACAGCTCTATTGTAGTCCAGCCTTTATTTCCGTGACGAACGTGTGTCACTTTGTAACACATTATAATGCTCGCCTAGCTGCTAGCATGGCACTCCCTCTTACTCTGCAACTGACAAGCTAGCAGTAGTTACTGCGACTCCCAACAAAGATGGAACAGAAGTGAGATGCCTCACTCTGTAGCTAAAACAGAGAGCTCAACACACAGGGTGAAAGCAATGTGCAGTACAACAAATATATGGTGTTTTCTGAAAATTAAACCTCATAAACCTATTCTGGTACAACCTGTAAATACAATTATGAACCTGAAAATGAGCATAATATGAGCACTTTAACTTATGGTGACTTCTGTGCTTTTGTTTGCAGTTTTATCAGTCAGAAGTAGGAGGAACAAGTTTTCCCCCTCACTACATAACATATGTACCTTTAAAATGCTCTTGCTTTACACCTATTCCCTAAGTCCCCTGGGCAAGAGTGTATAGCTCTGCTGTACCTCTGTCTGTAGGATGGCAGCTCGTTGCTCCTTGGCAGTGAGGGACTCCTTGAGGACTTCTATGTGCTGCTTGCTGTCTGAGAACTGGTTGGTGAGCGTCTCCAGCTTGGTCTGCAAACCAAGCATCTCAGTGTCCTTCCTGGAAAGGTCCTGCTTCACCTGCTCCATCTGAAAAAGATGAGGTCATGTGGGAAAGGAGGAGGGATGAAAATGAAACTTTGCAAATTTAAGTTTCTAGTGAATTCAAGATGGACAGCTGCCGAGAATCAGGATATCTGGAGTCGGAGTCCTGCTTCTGAATTTAAGATTTACTACAACGGGTCAGTCAACTGACTCAACTCCATCTCGTGTTGTCTCTCACCTTGTTCTTCATGAATTTTGTGTGGCTGCGGTAGACCTCCATCTGCTTCATCTCCTCCTGACGCTCCTCACAGCTCAGAAGTCCATTGGATTTCAGCATTAGTAGCTCCTCCTCCATGTCTCTCAGGCCCCGCTCCATTGAATTGATTTTTGCATCCTGGGGTTCATAAAGAGGAGCTCACACGCATTCAAATGAACAAGTGTGACCAAACATAACACAAACGTACTCCGACACACAGCTTTATTTAAAATACTCACCTTCATGTCGATGACAGTCTGTAGAGCCTTAGTTTTGGTGGACTCGGGGGTTCCCTCGTATCGACGGTGCAGCTCCTTTTGGGTCAGATGAAGAAAAACATGTTGCAGCATGTGTGTATGAGATATCTATGTGCAGTTTTACAGTATATCAAAGTATAAATGAGAGAAAACAACATCACTAGACTAATAAAATGTAAGGTTATATCTTCCATGGTTGGACTGGACATTACCTCTCTTAGTGCATTAATCTCTCGGTCTCTCTGGTCCAGTAAACTCTCAAGGTGATGCCTATGCATCTCTGCATCAGCCAGTCTCCTGGTCCGCTCCTGGTCCTCCTCTGATGCCTTGGCAGACGGCCCTGTGTACACAACACCTTGGTTACCATAAATGTGTCAAACTCAAGGCCCGTGGGCCAAATCCGGCCTCTCACAAATTTTGATCCGGCCTGCGTATTAATTTAGGTTCCCAAATCAATTTTGGCCCTACTAGTTGTCCAAAAAGACAAGAAACTTTTCAAACTGTAATTACGCGAGACTCAAAGCAGAATTTTGAGACTCAGAAATTTGCATATTCAGGCTGTGAAACAGGTTGCTGTGAGTCGGCTGGGTTGATGATGGCTAAGGAACTTTTTTTATTTATGAATAAATATTGACACTTTCGATTAAATAAAAGTGTGTCAATAAACTAAACATGTCCCTTGATGTGATTCTCCTTTTCCAGTGTGGCCCTTAGTGAAGTTGAGTTTGACACCCCTGCCATAGATGAAGAAGGTAGAAAGACATTTATTACATCAAAGTCTTTGTAACAGCCAACCTGAGCATCATAAGCCACGTGGTTAACCTGCACAGGCTAACACAGGAGCTGAGATTTTGTGCTGTTCAGCAGGAAGGGATATCTAAAAGCATCAAAGATATCCTCTAGGGTTTAAATGGATTTGGGGTTTCCTCTTAGTTTCCTGCATCTACTTTGTTAAATGTGATATCTATACATTTTGTGACACCAAGAACCTATGAAGAAATTATTTGTTGGAAACACCTATGCAAAAGGTCTTTGCATGAATCCCTCAGATATTCCTAGCCTCAGAAGCATGCATGAGATTAAAGCATGATTACTTTATGGAGTGCAGAAACCCATATTTGGCCAGCGGGGAACAGAGCTTGGGCGGAGCTGAGGGGAAACAAGTAAGTTGGAACCATTGCAGCTTTAAGTGAAAGCCTGAGACCAAAACCTTTTCGAGAACCCAAAATGTTTGTGGAGAAACGTATTGACTTTGTGTTGCCTTATATACTGTTTTGTAAAAGAATCAGGATATATTGGCCAGCAATATGCCTTGATGCCATCGCCAGCTCTCGTTGCCTCTCCAGATCTAATAAGATTAGCAATGACTACCTTCACCCTGGACATTATCTGCCCAGCCTGCTTTCCTCTGGTCGGAGGTACAGGAGCATAAAATCCAGAACAAACCGATTGAAAAACAGTTTCTTTCCATGGGCCATCAGAACACTTAACACACATCCAAACCAGTACCATGCCTTTATCATACCGCAATAATATTACAATAAACATACACCATGTGAAATATTTCTCCTGTCCAGTCATTCTGTGTTTTTTAGGTCTTCAATTATTCTTGTTTTTAGCTATTTATTGTGTATCTTGTTTACTATCTTTAATGCACCTACCAGTTGTGGCACAATTTTGTTGTACGAGTATGACAATAAAGGTCGGTCTGTCTGTCGAACTGCTCTGTAGCCCAGTTTTGCACTGGCTTCAACATTCAGCCAAGGTGTTGATACTTTAATACTATATGAGGGGCAATTAGCTTTAAGCCTGTGACTCAAACCCACCTTTGCTCTGCAGCATCTCAAGAAGTTTCTTGATGGACTCATCTCTGGCTCCCAGGGTTTGCTTCTGTGTGTCAATCCTCAGCTCCATCTCCTCCAGGGTCTTCCTAAGAAGAAAGAGCTCTTTGGCCTGCCTCTCATGCTCTGCCTGTAGCCGCCGGTAGTTCTCCTCCGTAGGTTCAGATGTCAGGGCCAGGTCCCGGCCTTGGATGCTGGGGTCTTGCTGGAGCAGCTGGTTCAGGTCCCTCTGGATTCTCAGCTCATCCTGAAGAGCCTGAACAGTCATCTGGAGATGCTAGAAACAAACAAGGGAAAAACACATGCATTTGTTAACATTCATCTGTTCTTGTGTCCATTTGTTGGACTTACTTGCTTGATTACAAAATGATTTACACAAGGGTAGATTAAGACAGCTGAGGTATGAAGGTGGAGGGAGAGAGAGAGAGCGAGAGAGCGAGCGATGCAGGACACTGTCACAGGTCAGACTCAAACCCTGGACCTTCTGTGTCAAGGAATAAAACTCTACATATGCACACCCGCTCTACCAACTGAGCTAACCCAGCCACAGGTGAATGGATTTTTTTTGATTATTTGAATAACACAGGGGCTTCTGCCATCCCACTTTATGGGAATGGATCCTGGCAGAATATTGTGTTACAGCATTTTCCTTTTTATTTATTTATTTATTTATTTTTTTTAAATCAGCCTCTAATCACTTCAGCAGTGCCCTGACAGATGCACCCCTAACAGCCGGGCTTTGTGGACAGTGTTACGTTTCATGCCCAGAGAAATACAATCAGCCCAGTATAGTATTGCATTGTTTGTGGCATCTGACGCCACGGACACTTGGCAGAGCTGATGTGAGACAGGGACACAAGGCAGGGTTACACCCCGGTCTGAACCAGCTGTGAGCGTTTTCAGACGACAGAACAAAGAGACAAGTCAGTGTCTGCCTTCGTTTCTCTCCGTCCTCCTCCTCCAGCCCCCTCCCTTTCCTTCCTTTGTCATTCTCTCCCTCCATCGACACACTATTCTCCTCCTCACACGCTATTCATCTACCTTGCTTCTCGCCCTCTCTCTTCCCTCCAATATTCACACATCTCCTCTGAATAACCCTCCCTTTCCATCACCCTCTCCACCCTGTGACTAAAGGCTGACACACACACACACACACACACACACACACACACACACACACACACACACACACACACACACACACACACACACACACACACACACACACACACACACACACACACACACACACACACACACACACACACACACACACACACACACACACACACACACACACACACACACACCTTTAAATTACAGCACCCACTGATTAGTCCTGCGCTACTCAGGCATTAATTAGTCCACAATGTGAATCTGTGACTCAGCAGGAGTGAAAACAGCAAATTATACACATCTGCCCATCCATTAAGAATCACAGTGAAACAAAGACTATTTCTCTTCATTAATGACACTTAATTTGCACAATTACCACAACAAACTGTAGGGTTTAAAAATAGACCCTGTGTCTATATTTACTCACTTCTTTTAAAAACTGTTAAACATGTGCACATACAGTATGTATACACGTGTGCAGGCTGACAGACTGATGAAAAAGGAACTGGCCTCAAATGTTGAAAAGTCAGTGTCTCCATTATTTAGATTCAGAGCCAAGGAAAGGAAAAACAAGTGAAAAACGTACACAGATGTAGTAACAGGGAATGAAGGGTTTATGAAAACGATAGGTTTCTGCACTTAAAATGAGAAATGAAGCCATTCGGGTGAATGGCAACACGCATTCAACTCTACAATAATAAGTCCAGTACAGTTGTATACTTCATTTTGACATTTGGAAAATATAACAAAAGTGTTACAAGTGAATTCTGCAGTTTTGGGATGGATTTCCTTTGAAAGACAAATGTATAACATATTAATCCTGTTTTTGACAATTTCCGCTCTATGTACCACCTCACCTGTGCCCAAAACGTGATCAACCAAAAGAGAATAACAATTGTTCTTGAATAGCACATAACCAAAATACTAAATCAAAAGTGTTATTCACAACAGCTCCTTTATTACTGCTACCCGTGACAACATGGTTCCTTATTTTCTGCAGTGTTTAAACTACTATGCATATACACAGTTTTAAATTTGCACTTTCTCCACATTTTCATCATGTTGGCAATTTCTAAAACATACAGAAATGCTAATGCAGCCATTAGACTTACAACCCCTTTCATCTATTAAGCATGAGCATATAGCTGCATATAAGAGGATTAACTGGATGTTAAAAACCTGCCTCTAGCCTATGCAGAGAGAGAATAAAGAGAGAAACACACTTGTGCTAAAGCTGACACACTGGGTGAAATGCATTTTTCCAGTCAAACATGTTCAAGCAGGCAGATTGTTGATTTTGTTAGAATGATAAAAAAAAAATGACTGTCAAATCAGACACAGGAATTTTGAGGCAAAACATCTATTCTATCTATTCAAATAAATACAAGGGAACACTCACCTGAGCTTCATCTTGAATCACACGGTATTGTTCCTTCCAGACAGTGATCTTAGAAACTTCATCTTTCCTGAGAGCTCGCTCTTTTTTTAATTCTGGGCTCCAGAAGGTCTTGATAGAATTCATGGAGGAGCTTAGCTTGCTCTCTTTTACTTCCACTTCTCGTCGCAGCATCTCATTCTCACGCAGAATCTGAGGAAGCAGGAGCAGCACATAAATAATGTAAATGTGCTCTGTTGAACCCAGCAACTCAACCTCTTATCAAAAATTCTAAATCCTTGTTAGAATCTGCAAACTTGGAAAGAAATTTGCAAAATACCTCTTTCAGTTGAGCCTGCAGGTCAAGTATGGTGTTGTCTCTGGCCTGCCTTAGAGAATGGGGAACAGTGGAGGCCATGTGGTGGTCCCCAAAAGCTAGAGCATCACCTGCCATCATGCCTGCTGGCAGCACAGCATTGGCAGCCAATGAGGTGGAGATGTTGGGGGTGCTCGCGGCCACAACTCCACTGCTGCTGCCCCTCGACCCATAGGTCACCCTGTGTCTCCCCATGGTCGTCACTGTCCCACCACTTTTGGGAAGGTGGTCACCTGTCATGGCAACCTCATTGTCACTCAGGTACATTGGTCCTGAGGTTGCATATGCAGCGTTGAGGGACTGGATGTTCTCCATGGAAAGAGTCTTTCCTCCTGCTCCTCCAGGACCTCCTCCACTTCCTCCGGTGCTGTTGGTGCGACGGTGTCCCATCCGAGGAGAACGGGGAAGGCGAGGGGAACGGCCAGATCCCTGATTACCAGTACCACCTCCATCTCTTCCGCCACTATGATTGGCATCCCCTCTGCCAACAGAGCGGGCACTACCGTACATCTTCTGTTATAATAAGTATGAGCTCAAGTATCTGTATATAATCTAGATGATTTTGGGATTGTGACTTTCACGAATTGTGTTAATATGTGGTGGTGATCCTGCTTCAACTGGAGATGGTGGGTAATAAAATAGAAATCTGATGCTCTCCACTTTCAGGGACAGACAATGCGGATAGACTTTCCCTCTTCCAACAGGAGCAATCCAGTGTTACAAATTATGAAATTATGACACCAATCTGCAAAGAAAACAGTTGTTCCCTATAACTTGCATGACAATAGCATTCACAAAGTGTCAGTTATCAATTAAAAAGACAACCGAATATTTTTAAAATTGACAAAGTAGTTGAAAATTAGCACTAGCTTAAATGCTGTATTGGAACTATGTTAAATTGCATCTTCCCTGTCAAATAAAATAAAATAAAATTCAGTATCAAAACACAACTGAATCAGCATCAAACTATGGGCACCCCAAATGAAACAAGCCAGTGGTGTCTTAACATACAGTCTATGGTTCACTGGGAGTCATTAAAGGGGTATATATATCCATCTCCATCAAAATGGGGAAAACTACATTTAATGTTTGGTTCACTTTTTAACATTCAGCACAGTAAGAGTGAGTAAGGGTGTCCACTCTGTACTGCAGGAGGGGATCCAGATAAGACAGTGAAATCTAAGCACAGACAGTTATGTAACCGTTTAAAATCATATCTAAGTACAACATTCTTCTCAGGTAGTTTCCTTTAGAACAAAGTCCTTGCTAATCGCCATATTATACATAGATCTACTTGAGGACGTAGATGTAGGAGCCACTGTTTACCCCCCCAAAAAAAAAAAAGTTGAAAGATGTAACGTTATCATTATACCAATGTTGGTAAGTCATCATAACTCCTGTCAGCCTTGTCGGACAAGTTGAGTTAAAATGCTGGTATATAACATTACAAGACTTTAACCGGATTTGTGTACGGAAATGTATCCGAGTATGCTGGTTTGTGCTCAGTTTCACATTTTTAGTTTTTAACCGAATTTCCACCACAGCCATTTAACTGGGTTAACGTTAGTCTGCGTGGCCTTGCTAGCAGCTAACGTTACGTTAACATACCGGCTAACAGTACATGCTGATATTTCTACCTTTAACTTACGTGTTATCCCGTTATTGTTGTAGTTTGCTTGACATGTGTAAATTGGTTCGTAAATGTTGTCTGCGGAATGAACCTTGAAGCTCCGAGTAATTTTTCCAATGTGCTGACGCTATGGATTAAAACCAGCAAGGGAGGGAAAAGGGGATTGTCCATGGTGGACATTTGTAAGAAAAATCGTCCTGCTCGTAAAACTGAATGCAAATAGAAATAATATTCGGTCAAATAGATAGCTAGATACCTGGCGTGATAAGCTCATTAGATGCGGTGTTAAATGTGATACAGTAAGCCACAATTAAAGCATTTTGCGCAATCCTAACGACACGGTAACGTTACAGGGTCTGCTTTGGAGACACCCACATCAAACCATATCCATTTCCTTCACCTCTACTGAACGGCTTCATTTTAAGCTACGGTTTTCTTCTTCAGAGATGTGAGTCTAGTAAATTTCAAGAAAAGAGCTAAACTATCAAATGCACAGACATACGTTTAACGCTAGCTCGCCGTGAGGTATGGAGGCTAGTCCATCCAATCTATGTGGTCAACCAGAACCTCTATTTTTTTCTCTCTCGCTAACACCAGTGGTGAAAACCTCTTCAAACAAGCTAACGTTACCTTTCTTGTTGTCTGGTAGAGTTCAAATCGGTGTCAATACTGAATCCTCTGTCAATCGGTCTACGGCCTCAAAACCCGTCATTTTATGTTGCTTACTCGATAGATGTCTATCTTTTTCCCATCTTTTGCCAGCAGTACCAGCGGCTCTGGAGAGCCAGGGCGCCTCAGTGACGTCAAGCCTCTTATGCGCGTTCACGACAGTCTTCCTCGCCACGCTTGAATTTTAAATGCGCGGTCACGAGCTTTATGGTGGTGAATGAAGACAGCAACATAAACCAGACCTACCAACATTTGGACAAAATATACACAGCTTTGAATAAATATGGTGAGATAAGTAAAGATTGTGGTCAACTCTGGAGTTTTCAAAATTGCATTCAGTAAGCAGGCACCGATGCAAATATAGTTATATTATATAATTTGAGTAACTATCTCGGATATTAGCCTACCAATAAAATATTAATTAGACATTGTGAATGAGGTGAGCTTTTCATTTTGTGTAAAATAATATGAAAGGAGATACAAATGGAATGTTTAGTTAACAAATACCAGCAGGGGGCAGTGCTTACTTGGAAAATTGTATCTCCAGAATGGTTGAACTTGCTACAAAAAATATAATGGTCTGTCTGATTGCTTTCTTTTTTCCACAAAATGCAATTAGAACATTGAGTCACATGTATGTATAACAGTATGCCGAGGTAATATATTTGCCACTCATGACAGAATAAATGTATTGTTTTCCTTTTGCAGTCTGAAAAAAAGCTCCTTCAGCGCGCTTTGGAGGAGAGTCTGGCAAAGCCAGACTAGAAAAAAGCAGACCTCAAGGCTTACAAACAACATCCTGTATTTTGATAAAAAAAAATCTTATAATTTGTTAACAAGGCTTCAGCTAAAAATTGTGTGATCAAAATAATACATTTTGTCAAAAAATTATCAATTAAAAAAAGTTTTCAATTTTCACAACAGAAGTGTTAAACCATATAAATGGAATGATATGATATATACTATTTGACTTATACATTTTTTTCAGAAGAAAATGCATTTGTGAATTTAAAAAAATCATGAAGGTCTTTATATTCAAAAAACATTGTAACATATGTTTGACAAATAGACAGCTCTAAGTTGTGTTGACACCTTTCGGACCAAATTATGCAAGATTTTAAACATTTCAAACCCTTTTTGAGGCGTATGCATAATTGTATGGTAATTGAAAATGTTATCCCACTTAGCTTACATTAACGTATCCGAAAATGATTTTCTTCGTTAATATTAATTAATTTAGAATATGCTTATCATATCATTTAGAATTAGTGATATGTGACCAATAAATGGTTTTAATTCACATGACTTTTGATTTACCTAATATACATCCATTGTCATAAGGAAATCTGATACAAAATTGATACAACAATGGTGCTTCAAAGTGATTTATGTATGTGTGTTATGGTTATGAGGTCATTCTTCATTGGCGCAGGCGCTGTCAGAAAAACCCGTTTTCTTCGTCAATATGTAACCACTGCGCCGCTTGTTTGAGCCCACAAATCGCAACTTTGATGTTCACTAATTGGATGACGTGTCTGCTTGACATTAAGGATATTGTACACGTATTCCCCTTTATAAATGCGAAGACGGATTAACGCTGTAAGGACAATTTAAACGCCGATGCTGGTCAGCTGTATTGTGGATAACGTTACGATATAGAGGTAGGTCCATCTGCCACCGGCACCGCTTAATGTTGCTAACTGTTAGCAAGCCAGACATGAAGCCAGACTCGCCAACTCAACGAACAGTAGCTAGCACAACGTTATTAAACCGAAACAAGCGTCATTTGAAAGTGTTTACCACTCGGCTACGAATAGTCGCTGTGAACCAGCTAGCTAGTGAGAATCTCATTTTAAAGTGCGTAATAACAACAAACGAAGCGTTAGCGTTATTAACGCGTCAGATAACATTGTTTTAAATTGGCACTGCCAGGAGGTGGGTCTAGTTTTTTAGGCCATCAGAAAGGCCAGACTAGCTGACGTTAGCTAGCTAGGTAGCAGTGGCAAAGGCTGCTCGATTTCCAACCGGCGTCATACGTATCCGGTGTATTACAGCACGGCTTGTAATGTTAATCACTCCGGGATGGGTACTGGCCCTGGATACGGTAAAGTTGTCAATATGGACTACACGCTAGTGTTAATTGCTAACGCTTACAGATACCTTAAAATGGCAACAATAGCTATGTGAAATTACCTTAAACGTTAAGCTGAATTGCAAACTACGGGGCGGAATATATTTTAAGACGACGTGACGTGGAAATCATTAATCGTCGGTTAACGTTTTACCGGTTAAAGATTAGCTTATGCCAGCTAACTAGCTCTGTGCTAGCTATGCTTGTTAGCAAGCTAACAAAGAGCCGGTGCTCCTCCTTGCTTTGTATGGTCGATGTTGCCATTTCAAATGGCTGTGGTGTCATTTATAAGGCGGTAGAGAAATAGACGTAAGACAAGGCTTACGTTAATTAATATAGCTACTAATTGAATTAGGTCGCGTCGTTGTTTCTCAAATTTATCGGGATGTTATTGCTGCCAACCGACCGGATTTTGTTTTGACATTGTGGTAGCCTACGCTGGTAATGGATGCAACCATAGCAGTTTATAACGTTAGATGACTAGTAAGCAATACGATTGTCATTGCAAGCCTGGGTATTTAAAAGACTATATAAACACATTGCAAAAATAGTCATGCACGTTGCATCAGTCTTTGCATCTACAGTTATCGTTATTTCTTGGCAGGGTTATATCTTTGTGTGGCTTTAACTCTGTACAGAAGCGGTTTTAACAATTGACTTATTACTAGTTATTCAGATAAAATCACTAACATGAGTATAGGTGTTTGTGAGTTCTTGTTTATACTTGAGACAGGAATAATCAGCTGTCAACTGTGTTCAATTAGTTACTTAAGGTCTCAAACGAACGTGAGAATAATGAGTTTAGTGTGTCATTCTGTAGGGCTGTAGAATGCATTTGGGATTTATATCACATTACATGCTTTTAAATACTTATTTATTATATACTTAAATATAAACACTTAATGCTTACTAAACCAATTAGTTGCATGTTATACCAATTGGGCACAGCTTTGAAATAGAGTAAAATTGCTTAATAGGACCTTCAAATAAGCCTCTGTAAATGCATGCATGTGCCTTACATCATATGTCTTTTGGCAAGACAGCACATTTTATCAAAGGCGGTTACCTTAAAGACACATTTCTACTTCACATCAAAAGTGAATCTCAAAATGATCAAGCTTCTGATTAAAGTCAATGCTATTAAACTTTATGCATACTGTAAATTCTCGTTGTGAACACTTAAGCTTGTCTCTTACAGATCTTGTTGACATTTGACAATGTTTGTTACTTTTTGAAACATCTCAGGCAGCATTTCTTTTTTTTCTCTTGCAGTGAACCTGGACTGGAGCATATTCCAAGTGTCTGGCCTTCCAGCCTTTCCTGCGTTCAGTAACTGTTGTGGGCTGTGGATGTTTTTTTCCTCATCAGTGATTCCTTATGCTTGATAGAAGCTGCACCCTGTGTCTTGCAGGATGGATGGTGTGGACTTAAAGAGACTTGTGTATCAACATCAGCACTCTGTGTTCTGCTGTGGTGTTCAATCTTTTACCATTTACAAGAGAACACCTCCCATTCTACACCTCCAATCTCTGCACTATATATATAAAGACTGTCTTTGAGCAGTAAAAAAGAGAGCTGAAGGTAGAAGTTGTTAGACTTTTTTTACTTTTCAAACACAGATCGATACTGCTTACATAAGCCTATATGACGGACATGGAAGCATACTTATTTAATTAGTTATTGTACACCCTTACTCTTAGTGTGGGTGGTGGGATGTCGGAAAAGCCAGACAACAAAATGGTGAAGTTCCTGGCTCCCCCTCAAAAGAGTGGAAATGGCCCCAGTTCTGGTTCAGATTCGATGGTGAGTGAGTGCCGGCCAACAGAGGTGAGACGCCGGCATCACACCATGGAGCGGGATCGATGTAACCCTGAACACCGTTTCTTGCGCCGCAGTGTCATCAGTGATTCCAATGCTACTGCATTGGCCCTCCCTTTACCCAGCAAGATCCCCATCCCTGCACCTCAACGGGTTCACCTACGAGAAGCTGCCCCCGAGCAGCAACTGGCTGCTGCTACTGGTCATCTGCAGCGGGCTGAACCAATTTTAGCTCGGAATGCAGAGTCTGCTGATAGTGGAGGAGGAGTAGAAGGAAAAGGAATAGCCAAGGTGGATGTAGTGCCTTCAGAAAAGGAGCCTGCCATTTTACAAGATACCTGTGATGGAGAGGTTGTGTTAGCAGCCCGTTCCGCACCAGGCTTAGGAACAGAATTGCCAAGTCAAACAGAACCTGAAAGCACCACTGAGGTGAAGGTTCATCATGAAGAAGAGGGGGAGGAAGAAGATAAGGACTCTGCCAAGGCACGAGCAGAGGCAGAACAGAGAGAAGCTGAGAAAAAAGTGCAGGATGACATTGAAGAGGCAGAGACCAAAGCAGTTGGAACATCCCCAGATGGGCGTTTCCTAAAGTTTGATATAGAAATTGGACGTGGGTCCTTCAAGACTGTGTACAAGGGCTTGGACACTGAGACCACAGTGGAGGTGGCTTGGTGTGAGCTGCAGGTATGAAATTTGTATAACCATTATTCGTATTACTTTCCTTCCATCGTTGCTATCACTCGCTGTCAGTCATGAATGTTCTTTTGAGTCACCCTTATGGTTTCATTCCTACTGCAGGTGTCATCTTCTCCTTTTGTTCAGGCTATTTGCTTTTATTGGGCCTAAGCATGGTGGCGTAGAGCTAAAGCAGAGAAATGTGGCTAGCCTTTCCCTTTTGATCGTCTCGCATTGCATTTGTCAGCATTTCACATTTATTTTGTGTGCGCAGCAGTCCATACAGGTTGGCATGACTGCACTTAAAGAGATACTTTGCCAATTTTAAATCAGCTCTGTGTCATCTTTGTGTGGGCGGTGTCTCTGATGAACTGTGTTTGGCTTCCCTCCATGGCACTTGTCACTCCCCAACGACCGGAGCAGTGGACGTCTGCCAAGATCCACCTGATGACTTCCCACACTGCTATGACACAGAGCTGGAATTAAATCAGCAAAATATATTTTTAAGACTGAATGTCTTAAGGAAAAGTGTCTGCTTTACCAGAAGACATTAGGAAATTACCAGAACTTATCAAGGCTTGTACAATAAATGTTTTTAGCACGATGACTAGGGCATACGTAACACTTAAGACACAGGAAATTACCTTTGACTATATTCAGGGTTAGACTTTGTTTCATTGCACTGGTAGTTTGCAGAATTGATATAATGATAATGATTTTCCTTATTAGTTTTTACACTGGCAGAGGACATTATATACCATTTTTTAAAAATAAATTCTGATGACTGTCTTCCAGATGTGCAGAATTATAACAATACATTCAAAGTTATAACTGAGCAAATTTTTGTCAGCAAAAGGTGTTCTATTAGATCTAGATCTATTATTTAGGTTATTATAACACCTTTTGAAGATGTAGCATATCTAAACTGCCATCAAAGTAAGTAAAACTCCATTAGGGTAAAATGCCATTGGTAATTATTTAATTCTTGCAATTTCCAGGGCCAAATGTGGCCACAGTAGTAATAATTTACTTACACTTTATAAAAACAAGTTTTTTTTCTTGTCTTTAAAATATTTCTGTACGCCTTTTATATACTTAAGTTAATTATTTGACATTTTTATTATCTATATACAGTTTTCCTGTATTAAATAATCCATTTTGCTTTCAATCTGCTTCTGACCAATAGTTCTTAAAAATGCTTGTGACCTTTTTTTAGTTCTGCCTTCTGTCCAGTTAAAGCAGCAACATGGCCCAAAGCAAAGTTTGCCTCATTCACCACGTGAATATTTGCTTTTATTGTCACGCTTTCACCCTGTCATGAGAGGAATAGGCCTCACACGGCAGCAACAACCATAAATACACATGCACACTGGTTTCAGAACAATGTGAAGATTGCAGACACATGCCCCTCCCCCCTCACACAGACCGAATCATGCGCATGCTCTGTGCTTTCCTGCTCTGAATGCTTGTGTAAATGTAAAATGGGTCACATTCCTAACAGAGGAATCTCCTATGTGAATAGCAGAAGGCTGGCCTGCCAAGGCCTGCTTCTAAACTATCAGTCCAATCTCCCCCTTTCTTACATTTTCCCAAATTAGATTTTTTAATCCCATTAATACTCAATAAATATAACTATGCCTATCTCTATTTGTTAAGATAATACTATAAGTCTGTATACTTGAACTTATTTTGTACAATATAATCTTATTTGCCAACTATTGTAGAGGCATAGAAAGCTATGTTATATTTAACATTGCTCCAATGATAGTTTCTTTACTTTTATTATATGTTTGACTTCATCTATGGCAAGGTGCTATATTGTGGTATGTGAGGTAGATGTGAGATTAACGCTGCACCTTAATGCTATTGATTGTTTAGTATTAGGGCGACAACTTATGATAAATGAACACGTTACCAGAGCCAGGTTACTAAAGAGAAATGGATTTCTGTTGATTGAGTAATTCATTGGTGAAACATTGGGGAACTTAGCTGTATGTTATAAGACAAAAAAGGTTTCTGTGGTCTCCTGTGACTTCCGGTGAAACCAAAATATACCCCTGTCTTGTTAGTGTGGTTTGTAGGAAACGATTCACCCATATTGAAAAAAGTAACTGTCTCTCTTTTGAGAATCCCCTAAACTTGGTGTAGGATCTAGCCAGGTCTTTGCTGGTTAACACTATTGGGAGACTGTTTCAGTGCAAAGAAGTGATTTATAGAAATCTTTTACAGTTGAATGAGAAACGGCTTTGCTTTTATGCAGGTGGTCAGTTCTGAAATATGAACTCGCAACCCGATACTCCCATTCCCCTTCATTCCTCTGTCAATGCAAGAGTTGCAGTGCTAGAAACTGTTCAGCTACGCATGAGAAGCTGAAATCCCTTCTCACATGGTTGTTAAAGCTGTCCCATGATCACTTAAGTGCTAGTGTTACGTTCCCCGTACATTTCAAGGGCATTTTTAGTGGAATATAATGTTAAAATATATTTTCTCAATGCTCTTTTCAGTTTAGTTTGAATTGTTCAGTGCCTTTACAAACATTCATATAATTAACAGGTATTTCCTCTTAGGTGCTTTTGACAGTAGTAGAAGTATATTGACCCTTTTCTACTTTGATTGCATGCAAAATGCAATTATCCTCCTAAAAAGCAAATTCTTTCAGAACAAATGTTATGATTGCACTGTTTTGAGAAAGGTGTAAGGGCACATCCAGTTAATTAACTTATTGTTTTTTTTTCCTGTTGAAGTAAGAATCAGTGATGCAGGAAGTAATCAGCCTTGCTAATTGTATGTTCACTGGAAATTTGGTGTCAGCTGGACAAGGGCTCCAAACTGCGACCTTTTTTGTGATGGTGCGAGTATTATAACTACTCACGCATGTGCGACCTGCATATTTGAGTTTTTATATCAAACTGAAATTACTCTTCAGTCTTAAAGATCAGCCTGAGGGTTGTTTTAGAGGTGTGCTGTCATAACCTGTGTAACCTGTAAGTGTTACACAAGTGGAAATTTGGTACCAAATGTCATGACAAGTTCTTCAGAGATATTTCACTCTTAACTGATGGACCAACCAATTTGCTTTAGCTTTGCTCAAGTTGTGCCTCAATCTTGGCTAGACACTTTAGTGTGTAAAGTTTAAATAAAATGGCCCTGGCTTATATAGTCTGGAAGGCCATCTGTCCACAATCGTCTAAGAATTTTTAGGCGTCCCACCGTTTTTACCCACTCATGAATCCACACATTTGTTTCGGCTCTCACGTTGCAGGCATGTCTGAACAATAAGTAGGTCACCACAGAGAGGAAGTTGATGGAAAGAAAAGGAATACATTTAGGAGCCTTCCCTTTCTTGCTCACTCATCCATCTTCTTCTATTTCATCTTCCACTCACTGCCTCGCCAAGTCCTTCCTCTCCAGTACTGGCTGAAGCCAAATGTTGAAAGATGAGGAAGAAAACCCCAGGCATCCTTTAGAAGATATGCCCAGCTGGCTGATGGCATCCGCTGGGAGTGACACGCTTTACAGAAATAGTTAAACTCTTCTTGATTGGTAGTCTTTATGTTTACCATACAATTTTAAATAGTTATTGCTTATTTCTGTTTGTTATATAAAATAAATTTAGCAAGAAACGTCACATTTTGTAATGTGAAATTCCTAATTTCATTTCCAGTATTTCTCAATGAAACCAGTAAATGATTGAGCAGTAGCTAACCTCTTACTGTCAAGCAGCAATACTTACTGTCTGGAAAAATAATCAGTGCTGCAATATATTATAAAACATTATCAAACTCCTATAGTCTGAACCCGGCTTTAGGCCTTCATCAGCCAATAAGCTGTTAGATGTTTTTTTTTTTTTATTAACCATAAGAAGTGGCACACAATTACTTAGTTTTCTACCACATTAAAGTTAGATGAATAGTCATGTTGGCATACTGTGAAATTGATGCATCATGTTGTCTTCAGCTGATCTTTGACCTAATGGCCATGTGTCACAGTGTCATAAGAACGCCAAAAACCTCTGTCCACAGGGGCACACTACACTTAATGCAAAAACTAAGTAACATTAAGGGTGGAACTGTTTAACATGACTTCTTGGCTTTCAGGCCCATCCGCAAATTCCCAGATCTCAACAAATTTTACCCAGAGGGCTTCATTGAGCCCTCAGTGTCAACCTCAGAGCACACCTCAGGGCAGGGACCTGACAGAGCCATCCCTTGGCATGATCACAGACCTATTACCACAGTCTATTTTTAAGATTGTTGGGTAATTTATGATGGTCTTTGCCAAGAAGTAGCATTGTGTGTTCAGCTTTGGTGATACTGTCGTTAACTGGCATTAGATGTGATTCACAGTCAGTGCGTTTACATGTAGTTTAAAAAAAAAAGGATTATATTCGGGTTAGGCAAAACCCTGATTTCTCAAACGACATGTAAACCCCTTACCGGTTACTACCATGAACTGTTCCAAGTGTTATTAACAGCAGGACATGGCACAGGCCAAAGAACTTTTTCAAGTGTCAGTCAAAGGGAGTGTGATGTGTCTGATTGCAAGATCGTAAATTCCTGCAGGGTTTTTACAGTAACCGGGTCATGCATACTTTTAAATGGTAAGACAGCAATGTAATTGGTTTGTCCTTAACACTGAGTAATCATGACAAAAAGTTAAAAGGGTAGGGTTTCTTAGTGTGAGTGTCTTACAGGGAAGGTGGTTTTTCAACTAGTTTGGACTTGTATTTTGTTTTAAAGGAGTTACCAATGTGGCAGTGTGCCTAGAGTAGAAATGCTGTCCTAAATACAGGACAGTTGGTCTGCCGTGGACCCTAAACTAGGAACTTTTAGGTTTTGAATGCTGCCATGGATGTTTTGCATGATGCAGAAAGAGAGGGGAACCACTGCCCCAATAGATAAATACTGAATACTACATAGAAACTAGATACTGGAACTGGAAAGTAGGTCAGTTGATTCAAGTGCACGGTGGTGCCTCCATTACTTGCCCATTTTTCCTCACATTCTGTTTCCTGACATTGCTCTCTGATTGTTAACATATGTTTCCCTCTTACTTCTCATTTTGTCTGCCCTATGTTGCCCCCAGACATTGAAAACATTCAACCTCAAACCTCCAAAATACCCCCCACAAAGGCTGTAGCAGTTTCAGTTATGTTTTTTTCTTGATCTTGATGATGTCAGTCACTGGAAGGTTTTCTATCTCTTGCTAACACACAAAGTCAAATCCTCTCCCCACTCACAAATGGGCTGAATTGCCTGGCCCATGGCCAGGTCCCTCAGGGTTTTAAGGGAGGTCTTTGCTTGCAGGGTTTCACTGGGCTTGTCTAACTTGCATGGGCTTGCTAATCTATAGTCATGCATGCTGTAAATGTAGGTCATGCCAGGAATTACTAATGGAACTTGAGAAGGGCGGTTGTACAAATTCCAGAAATATTAGTTATTACTCTGACCCTACAAAATGCTTTATTGCCAGTCCTTATTTATGCCTTGCTCAGTTTATGGTATGTTAAATCCCATTGGGCAAACAACGCTATCAGCTTTGTATACAATTTGCTATGATTCATTGACAAACCCATCATCTGCCAGACATTTGTTGACTCATCTGTAGCTTTGTTTAGAATACAGGCAATGCCGAACATAAAATCAGCCTCTTAGCAGATATAGTTGATATCTAAGGGGCTGGGCAATATGTCAATGATAATATTAATTATAGTCTATCATTCTATTGTAAATGATACAGTTTTCTCTGAATTAACAGTAAAAACCAATCCAGAATTACTCTCCAAATAAATAATCAATTTACATACATTATAATGTTGTGATGAACATTTAACTGAAACACCAGAACCGGCGGTTTTCCACATCTTAACACTTAACGTGATATAATGTATATTGAATTGAAATAGTCTTCTGGTTATGGTGATTATTTATTTATTTATTTTTCCCACAAACCTACTTAAATGTACTAGAGTGATGTGTGTCTGTTGAGAGGATTTAAGCTTGTGTTGTATAGTAAAAAGTTTTGCAAAGAGGACTATAGGATTATAGTCAATTATGTCCTGATCTTCTCTAATTCTGAGTCATTCTGTGGCCGTTTTGGTTTTCTTGGTATCTAGGACAAAGCTTGACACATTTCATTTGGTTCACAGTAGCTTGCCAGAGACAAAAGGGCCACATCCCTCTGCCCCCAACTGGATTTATTTGTACTTGCCAGAGTATATGTGCAATTTTGTGTGTAGAAGGAAATGTAAATTGCACCACCTTACAGTTAAACTTTCAAAGGCATTTTATTCAGTTGAATTACTTTAGTTTCTCCACTGTTCAAACCTTGAATATCAAGTTGAAGGTACAAGGTTGGTCTTCTTATGGATCATGGGCACATTCATGGGTTAGGGTTAGAAATAAAATAAATCTTTACTTGGCGTTTGTAGTGATAGTCTTCATCATGGCAGATATTTTTCACATTACTGTTTTGGTCATTAATGCATTGTTAAAAATGTTCATCAGTCCAAATGAATCTGTATATCTAATAATGATGCCCTTTGTGATGTGTGAAATCTTCAAGTATTTTCTTTTTGTCTAATGCAGGATCGTAAGCTTTCAAAGACAGAGAGGCAGCGCTTTAAGGAGGAAGCAGGAATGTTAAAGGGACTACAGCATCCCAACATTGTCCGCTTTTACGACTCCTGGGAAGGACCCTCCAAAGGCAGGAAGTGCATTGTATTGGTCACTGAACTCATGACTTCTGGCACACTCAAAACGTGAGTCTCGAACTTGTCAGAGCTAATACACACATTAATACAGAACTCATACATACCTTATACATTAGGGTTGTGCCATTTTGATAAAAAAAAATCATCTTGACGATTGATTATACATTTTCTGAACTTTTGTTTAATCATTAGAAAACAAAGTAGTTGTTGAACTTTGTATAATTTGGTAATGTAATTTGTCAAAATTGTATAAAATGTTTGTTAATATGTTTCTTAGTACAATTTTTTAAATATAATTCAAGTGCATTTGCTCTTGTTAGGTGCTTTTATTAAAGTGTACAGAAAATTAGAATTACTACATTTAAATTACAAATGCTACATTTGCTAGCATTATTAGTTCTGTTTGTGTAAAAATGATGATCTATTCTCTTGTAGATATCTGAAGCGGTTCAAGGTGATGAAAATTAAAGTACTGCGGAGCTGGTGTAGGCAAATCCTCAAGGGGCTCCACTTCCTTCATACTCGGGCTCCCCCCATCATCCACAGGGACCTTAAGTGCGACAATATTTTCATCACAGGCCCAACCGGATCCGTCAAGATAGGAGACTTGGGACTGGCCACACTCAAGCGTGCATCATTTGCCAAGAGTGTTATAGGTACGACTCCCAAGTAATTTCTACCTTCTGATCCCTGTCCTGCTGTAGGGCAGTACCTTTTTGTTGCTTATGTTTGAATTGAAAATGATGGTATTTAAAAAGGGTATTTTCCTTTGGCTTGTTTTTCTGACGATGTGGTTTAAAACAGACCACAGCGTTTCAGCGGTCTCTCAAACCACAGCTCAAAAGGAGGCCAAATACTGTGGTAATCTTAGGCAGATAACCACAAGGCTTTCTCTCTTTGCACTTGCACAGTGACTCTATCAAGTTTGGTCATTGTATAGAATATTTCTATGTTTCTCCAAAAAAGAGAGTTTTTTTTTTTTTTTTCCCAGGCACCTACTGAATGTAAGTAGCGCCTAACGTTTCTCATACTATTAAATATTAATATGATTATTTTCATAGTTGTCATGCCTTCTTGCAGGCTAACCTGGCCATTGCTAAAGGTATGGCCTTTGCTTCTGTCTTAGAGTGGTCTTTGTTCTGTGGTTTGGAAATATGTGGTCTGTTTGCCAGTTATACCTATAATATTTAACATCTCTTTCTATGGGTTTGCCTCAACAGGTTTTTTTTTTTTTTTTTTAGTTTGTCTCTTACTGTCTTTTATAAATATTGCAGGGCTGCAGAATCTTTTTGATCCATCTGTGTCCAGGGAACTCTCCCCACTTTCTCTCTGTCAGCCTTTTGCCATTGTTTTTTATTTGTTTTTATTTTATTTTTACTTTCACATTCTTGGGTATGTTTTTAAAATGTAGGCTCTAGCCTCAGCTGTGCCCCATTCTGCTGTTTGGAATGAATAGGGTACTGCTGGTCATTGAGTAAGTATGAACTTTTTTGGGCCTGGTAAGTGTGACAGTGTGCTGTAACACACATCAATATAAAAAGCAATTACATTCAAATAACCAGTTTTTCTGTGTAAGACCTGAGATTAAATGTGAAATGATCAATTATTAGAACAAGGCCAATGTGCAAAGACACACTGCTAAGCACAGTAACTAGCTATGGGATCTGCTTCTCTCAGCCTTGACCATAACGGTTTCCTCCTGCAGGTCAAGGAGAGATGGTAAGTCAGACTTCGAAAGGTGAGTGTACTATGAAAGACAATGTGGTTGTAAGGTAAGGTCTTGACAAAAGTTATTTCCATAGCTAGTCATTGACATCATTGACGTCCCTTTGGACAAATTACACTGTATTCTGGCCAGAGTATTATTCTTTTGAACATTGCAAATAACATTCATTTTGCCCAAGTGTGTTCTGCACATTGGCTACCTCAGTCACATTCTTATATCCCAACTTGTTAGGGTCTTACACAGACAAACACGTGCTTTCTTCTCTGCAGTCTAACTGAGCCCAGCTTCTCCCTCCTTTTTTGTTTTCTGTCTCTTTTTTGCTTTCTCCCACTTTTCTTCTTCTTTTTTTTTTTTTTCTCTCTCTCTTCCAACTTTCACCTCACAGGTTCTACTCCAGGAGATGTCAGCAGGCTGGTCACTCCTCTCATCCTCCTCTTCCTCAACCCGTCACGGGTTAGAGGAGCAGAGGGTCAATGGGTTGTGAGAAGCCCACTCAATCAGTAAGGGAGTTCGAGAGTTCTGAATAGTTGTTTTGATTTAAGGTACCCCTGAGTTCATGGCGCCTGAGATGTATGAAGAGAAGTACGACGAGTCAGTGGATGTGTATGCCTTTGGAATGTGCATGCTGGAGATGGCCACCTCAGAGTACCCTTACTCAGAGTGCCAGAACGCTGCACAGATCTACCGCAGAGTTACCAGCGTAAGTCTTTTTTATCAACCCTCCATGTCACCCCTCTGCCCTGCCTTCACCTCTTCCTATGTGCTAAGAAGGCTAGTGTCCCATTCTGGAATAATTTTATATTTCTGCTGATACCTCTTTATCAAGCTTACATTACATTTCTATCTTCTATTGTATTTCACCCGTTAAATTCAGTGTATTCCTGTATTTTCTAGATTATTCCCTATTTCCCTGTTTGAAGAACCCACACACTTAAGTTTCTCTTGGAGGTTTTCTGTCGTTTACCAAGCTTCTTTGCTTCAACTCATACTGTTTTCTTTTGTCTTTCCGTTTTTAAAGTATGGCATATGTTGGTTAAGCACCTAGACCTGAGGTGTGGATGATTGATAAGAGGCGTGCTATTTTCCTAACTGATAATGGTTCAGTCTTGTGATGATGACAGAAGGGCAGTAACTGTCATAGGAAAAAAAACTCCCAGATATTTTAGTCTTAATCATACAGTTCATACTAACCCACTTTTGAAATGCAGTCACTGATATGAGTCATACTCTTGCAATTACAAGAGTCTCGTAGATAAAGAGGTTAAACCTGAATTGAGTGTCTACAAAATGGGCCTTGAAATTTATACCTAAACCCTTAGTCTATCATTAACTGAAAAGTATAAATACTGACGTTTTGCCCCTTGACTCCACAGAGGGCTTTTCTATTTGCAAAGTATTGAGTTTTTTAGCTCTCTTTATGGGCTACAAATGGCTCATACTGCAGCAGTTGACTCAATTGAGAAACAAAGTGCTGTCATGGTGTTGAGCCTACATTTAGTTAGTATCACATGGTTTCTGGTTTTACTGTAGTGTTCCTTGGGGAGATGGGCTGTTCTTCCTGTTTTGTCATTCAGCCCAGCTGTTAAGCCAGTCCTCCATTTTCCTGTAGCACCATGCAGTTTTCCATTGCCATTTACTCAATTCATCACCTCCCGTCAGTGGTCCTCTACTGACTTATGCCCTCCTTTTCCTATCACTTGACATTCTTCAATTTTTAAATGCCACCCAGTAGAAACCATGGCATCCTTTGAACATTCTTTAACATAATTTTTTAGAGGCAACCCCTTCCACTTCATACTGTGGCTTTTTGAGATTCATTCCAATACACAATTGAAAGAGGAAGTTTGGTGTAAAGTTCCCTGTCATCTGGGATGTAAGCTGTTGCTTTGTGGTACGAATGTAGAGCCTCTGAGCTAAAAAAGACAACAAGGTAATAAGAAAAGGTCCGATGAGAAGAAGAACCATTCTTATTCAGGATTTTGTTTCCTGTAGGGGGTGAAGCCGGGCAGCTTTGACAAGGTGGCCATTCCTGAAGTGAAGGAGATCATCGAGGGATGCATTCGCCAGAACAAGGATGAGAGGTCTTGAACTTAAGAGCAAATTTAACCAGTTTATGTTAGTAAAGCTCTCCAGGAAAACGCATATTTGCTAACTGCTTGTCTCCCTCTATTTAGGTACTCGATCAAGGACCTTCTGAACCATGCCTTCTTCCAGGAGGACACAGGGGTGCGTGTGGAGTTGGCGGAAGAAGATGATGGAGAGATGGAGTATATTAAGCTGTGGCTGAGAATTGAGGATGTGAAGAAACTCAAGGGAAAATACAAAGACAACGAAGCTATTGAGTTTTCTTTTGACCTCAACAAAGACGTCCCAGAGGATGTGGCTCAGGAAATGGTGAATTGAACTTTTAATAGTTTAAAAAAAATGCAACACTTCAGTAACACTGTCACAATTAAAGACTGCATGTCAAATGAAAAAGTAGTTTAAAAAGTTGTTGTTTTTAATTGCAGACTTTGAAATGATCATTGCTGAATTGTACATCATGTCTTTGTGCTGTAGGTCGAGTCTGGTTATGTATGCGAAGGTGACCACAAGACCATCGCAAAGGCCATAAAGGACAGGGTGTCTCTAATCAGTCGCAAGAGAGCACAGCGACAGCAGGTATTTACAGTACATGCTCACCATAGTGCATCTAATGTTATTCATGATTTTTATTTGCATGTGCTGTGATGTTTAGATGCTGTCTGTCAGTGCTCTTGAGGGATTTCAATACATTTGCTGCTGACTGTTTTAAAGGTCAGAGAAAATCAGGAGAAGAGAAGGCTAGAAGAAGAACAACAGCAGAGTCAGTTACCTCCAGCACAGCAATCAGGCCAGCAGTCAAGCACGGAGGTGCCTCAGGTACAGCCAGTGCCACAGCCTGCTACTTATGTCCCTCCACAACCAAACCAACACAGCACACAGATGTCTGCCCAACCTGCATCTCAGCAGAGCCTTCAGAGTTCTAACTATAACACTCCTCAGTCAACCCAACTGACCAGCATGGCACAGGGTGTCCCTTATATCCCCCAGTCAACTGGGCAAGTCCCAGTTCAGGGTCAGAGTGTGGCCACCATCCAGCTAGAGTCTGAGGAGCCTGAGACTGACCAACACCAACAACTACAACACACTGGAGGAGGTGTGTATCAAAGATGATTTATAGTCGAATACACCTACAGCCTACTGCATGATAATAAAATGGTTTGGTTTCTGAAGGTGAGCGCATTTGGAGTATTTTCATAAATGAACCTTCTTGTGCACCTCTTACAGCCAGTCACATGGGAGACCGACTTCCTGGTTCCACCATCCCTCCTGAGGTACAGCCTCCTCAGTCTGGAATATCCTACAGCTCTCCTCCCAGTCATCACCTTCAGCCCCAGGTGTCACTCCCACAGACACAAAATGACCACACGCAACAACAGCAGTTGTCAGTGGTGAGTGATGTTGAAAAAAGGACATATTGAATCTGAATCAGATGATTGGATTGTGGCGCGCCTCAGAATTAAGTATATATTTATATCAAGTTTTTAAACTTACAGACTATATTTCTATTGATGTGTGTGTGATACGGGTGGTATACTGTTAGTTCATATCACGGTTTTAGGTCACGGTTTTCGGTTCGGTACGTTTTTGGTACATTGGGGGGAAGCATTGCCACCTGAGGTTTCACTACAGCGCAAGGCTTATTTCCCTCAATAACTTTATTTGAAGTTTTTTTTTCTGTGAGGCTAAAATGAACCAAACAATACATACATGCCCCAAACCGTATCTAGCGGACTAAGCGGTTTGGATTTTTACAGTTAACCATTCCTGCTCTGTGCTATACATGCTATACATGCCCCTTGAGCTATATTTCTGTGGTCTTGGAATTTGATCATCTATCTGTTAAATTTCTTTGATGCCTTATTTCACCACATGTTTTCTCTCTGTGGTGCATAAGGTTCAACCCCAGATGCAAGGTGTCCAGCCTGAAGTTGTTCCAGTTGCGCCAAGCAGCCAGTCTGTTCCAGTGACACCTCCACAGGTATATGTTTTACTGCATGTCCTAATGTCTTTAAAGAGTAACTTCACACCAATTGAATAGCTTTGTTTTACTGACCCCTAGTTAAAAGTTTCAAATCAGTTGCACATAACACTAACAAACCTAATGTCAGGTTGTACTGAACACACCCTGAGTACACTTGTATATCACTGCAGCAAATGTGAACTTCAACCACTCAAGGTCAGCAAATACACAATTTTCAGAGGGTGTTAAGTCAACTTTATAACGCTTATATTCTCTGCTTCAGAAGGCTGCTTTGAAAGCAGCTCAGTTTTCTGAATCCCGTTTTCCAGTCTCTTCTGTTATATCTTCCTTAGTTTTCTTTTTATTCTCAAGATTCCTACTCTTACCTTGTGTCATGTTTTGTTTCTTATAGTACGGAGTTTACTACCAACCATCGCTTCCCCCTCAGGTAGATAAAATGTCCCATTTTTCTGTTACCACTTGTCAATACACCCACTGCCTTTCTGCGAAAAAAAAAATAAACATATTGTCTATATTTTCGTAGATGATATAGTAGGCTTTTAAAACATTGGAACTTATGGTATCCATAAAGAAATAATTCATGTGGTAGTTTTTAAAACCTGGCACGTGCAGTGTGGATTGACATGTAATGTACATGTCTCTAAACTAAACTGTAGAGAGGACATTGTTGACTGATGAATAACTTGACATCCCACACTGTCAAATTGATAAATGCTCTGAGTCATACAGCCATGTTATCCAACAGGTAAGTGCATGTAGGTTTGGAAAAGAGCCGAGTAAATCTCTTTAAATATTTTCAGCAAGTTGCCAAGATGCTACTATGAACGTGTGCCAGCTTTTATCTCACCCTCAGACCTCTCTGATTTTATTCTTGTTTCTGCCTCTCCCTCTTTATCCCTTTTTTATTTTACAGATTCCCACCCAGCAAGTGATGATGCCTCCATCATCTCAGTCGTCTCACTCCCAACAGCAGCAACAGTCAGAGAGCAGCACTAGTCTTCAGAGCTCCACTCTACCGCAGGCACAGACTGGAGTTCAGCAGCTACAGGTGACCCACACAACCCCTGCTCGTACTCAACATGCACATTTATTTGATTTTGCTTTAAGACATATCTCTTCACCTTACTATGGTATGTGTTTCATGCTGTCCATTTTTATGTTTGCGTTTTTCTAAATCTTTTTTTTTTCTTTCCTCTGGACACACAACTCTCGTTACCATGGCTCTCCCCTTTTTTCTTCCACTCTTGCTCTCTGCATGCTACTAATTCCTGCATGACTCTTAGTCTTGGGCCAATGATCCAAGTCCTCCTATCGTGTCACCTCCACTCAATGCAGAGCACCTATATTTCCTCTATCAGGCCTCATGCTTCTCTATTCTGCAGGTACTCTACAAATCACAAAACAAGGTTGTGTGGGTGGGTGTATGTGGGGCCGGTGTGAAGCATTCACACCTTACACCTTACACCTCCTGTTTCTTGAAGTGTGTTCATTCATCATTCAAAATGTTTTAGGTCACATTTTAGGATAGGATCAAATAAACAAAATTATTGTTTATCTAAATTGTATTATAGAGCACCAATGAACATGTAGAGGGCAGTTCTTATCAAGCTGCAAGAGTATTTATTTATTTTCACCCACATTTACCCGACCTCAGACAAAAATATCTAAGAACATAGAACAGTGTTTCTTTTCAGGACTTTGACATTTTGATCAAAAAGCAATCTAAATAGTTTCTTATCCTTTTGTTCTTAAAACAGCTTTTGTGTTTTATTTGGAGCTTACAATATTCCATGAAAACAGTACCCCCAATAGATCTGTGTGCATGTAATGAATATAAGACATTTTTATCAAAGTCACGGTATTGTAACTACCCACAGGGCTGGAACTAGAAATTGGTAGAACAGCAGTACCCTGTATAATTGTGACTAATATCCATTAGGGGTGGGAATCACTAAAGGCCTCACAATACAATATCATTACGCTACTTTATTATTGTGATTTTAAACTTCAAATTTTTCCCAATTTTAAATTATGTCCCCAAAAGGAAACTTTATCAACATCTGTTTTATCTAAAAAGATACATTTGTCTGTTTGTTCATTTCACTTCAATTTTAGTGCTGCAAAATGGGATTGTCAAGCAGACAAACTGACCAACACATAAATAATAATAGACTGTATCGATACAGTATTGCCACGGAAAATAATTATGATACTATGCTGTATCGATTTCCCCCCTGCCCCCAATATCCATATATGCACAGCAGAGAAAAATGGCCACATTCGGAAGGAAATTAAATGAAAACTCTGTTACAAAGCAATATTTACATTCTGCGTGAGAGCTGAATAATGGCGCTTGTTGTATTCTTTCTCTTAATACATCCATGTTTGTACCAGGATATCAGTTTTACCTGGCTAAACAACTCCATCTGGTGGATGGTCTGGTTTAAGTAATTCCTTTCGTGTAAATAGTTGGTCAACATGAATTACAAAAATAAAATGTAATGAACAAATGTGAATGGCATGTAGATGATCATCGGTCTACTGTGTAAGTCCCTAAACCATTTCAAAAGAGTAATGTACCAACAATAGGACATTTTGTCATTAACTTTTGACATGATGTGCTTGATTTATGAACGTTTTCGGTTTTTCAGGCCCCTGCGAGTGTTCCTCAGTCAGCACCAGCAGAGCAGCCAGGATCCTCTGCTCTGGTGCCACCATCTGTAGACAGGTGAGAAGAAAGTTATTTTAAAAAATAATTATAAAAAAAACAGCATGACACTTGTGTCCGATCTCTCTCTCATGGGCCCCGTTTCTCTTTCAGCTGCCTGTCAGATGCAGCTTCAGGTCTTAGTGACGGCAATGATGGAAGTTCTACATCAGGAGGTCGCCATGAGGGACGCTCACTGAAACGTCACCAGCGGCGATCTGTACGCAGCCGCTCCCGCCATGACAAAACTGCAAAGGCCAAGCTAAATGTTCTCAGTGTATGTATTTGAACTGATGAGTTCGCTCATATTCATTAAGTTTTTAGCTCTTTGTCATGAAACCGTTTTAACCTGAATGAATGTTTGGCAGATCTCTAACGTGGGAGACCGAGTAGCAGAGTGCCAGCTGGAAACGCACAACAGGAAGATGGTGACCTTCAAGTTTGACCTTGATGGTGATAATCCGGAGGAGATTGCACAGATTATGGTAGTACTGGTTCTGTAGCTTTTGCCCCTAAACGTGTAGGAAATGTTAGATGTCTTATGGTTGTGTTTGTTACAATAAATATATTGTTTTTGTCGGGCAGAAACCTTGTATCTCCATAATTCATCATTTAAAGATTCTTTTTGGGGGTGTTTTTAGGCCTTTGTTTGTATAGGACAGCTTAGACTTGAAAGGGGAGAGAGAAGGGGAATGACATGCAGCAAAGGCTGCGTCGAGGAGTAAACCTCTATATATGGGCGGTGATATATATACTATATACAACGGCACCCCCATAATTCATCATTTACATTTTTTTTTCTTCATAAATCAATGCTATTGCTCACCCTTTACGTATGTCTATATCTTTTACAAATATTTCAACACACAACGTAATTAAGTCTGACTTTGTCTGAGGTAAATACCTCAGTAAAATGTTTTCGAATTAGCTTTTTTTTCATTTCCTGAAAAACCACGTTTTTGGACATACAAGGTTTTCACCTGACACAGACGTGTATAATTCATGCCATGTATTCATACAGTATATACTTTAGCATGGCTGCCATTCACAAGACTCATTGTTTGGCAATTGACGATGACAATCCCCTGTAACTGAACAGAAAACTAAGTGCTAATGTCGCTGTCCTTAGTTACAGTAGTTGAACTTCTTTCCTTCAGGTTGAAAGTGTATTCATCTTGGAGAATGAGCGGGAGTCCTTCATCGAGCAGATCCGTGAAGTCATAGAAATGGCTGATGAAAAAGGAGAGGGCATGAAGGAAGGCTTTCCTCAGGTATTTCTTTACTACATACAGTATCATCATATTGGCCATAATGACATTTTAAACCTCACCTGCTGAACTTGAGGACATAACCACATATGTTTTGTCTCTTTGCAGATGAGTGATCACCAACAACAGCCTGTGCTGTCTGTTCCCATGCTGCCAGGTGAACATACTTTAGCCAGAAATATAGTGCTCCAGTCCAGTTATTGATATTTTTTTTTTTTTATGAAGTCCACCTCCACGCATCTTACCTTTTTTTTGTTTTTGACCTTTCTCTCAGGCATTTCCCCCAGCACTACATCTCAGGTGGTGCATTCGGCAGGACGGAGGTTTATAGTCAGCCCAGTGCCAGAGTCTCGTCTTAAAGAACAGTTCTTTGGTACTCCTTCTGCCAATACCTCCTTTGGCGATGAACCTGGTAAGAGAAAAGTTAGTTTTATTCCCTATGAGATTAAATTGTTCCACGGTTTGGTTTCTCAAAGTGATATATTTGACAATGCATGAAAATAAGCTTTAACGTTTTAATTATTTAAAAATTTAAAAAATGATTGATGGGTACAGAAAATTGTCAAGGGGGAGAACCAAATGAAGTTGAATCTTGGTAAGGCACAAAACAAAGTGTAATGAAAAATAAAAACTCCAAGGTTTTTGCTGGTTATGTAGTATTATACACACAGTTCACATAAGCTTTTTTCAATTTCTGAAATAACTATTTCTCTTTAACTTTTTGTAGCTCCCTCTATGACATTGGGTCTTTCTCTGTCTGCGCCATCTGGGATTCTCCAGCAGGCATTCAGTGAAATGAAGCAGGCCCGTGTAGAGAGATGCAGCACCCTTGATCCCCCTGCTGCTGAGCTAGAAGCAGGCACTGCCCTTGCCACTGAGGCTGGACTCGGTCCAAACTCTAAAAATATCCTGGCTCCTCCAGAAGTGGTAGCTTCCGCTGCTGGTACTACTTTTCCTGGCGTGCCTCTCACATCTACTGCAACATCCTCACCACCTCCCTCAACTGGTAGAGTTTCCCCTCCACCTATAGCCACTCAGTCCCAAACTCCAGTTCCTGTCACCAGTGATCCCAGTCCACCTCCTCAGTCTTCACATGAACCAGCCCCGTCGCCGCTTCCACCAGCTGCCAGCATCCCGCCTACATCTTCCACTGTTTGTCCACCATCAGTGCAGACCTCCGCCCCCGCAGTACCTGGGCCTCAACTGAGCAGTAGTTCTGTCTCGGTCTCTCCTGTTGCTAGTGTTACATCCAGTAGTACTGGCACTGCCCCTGCTCCAGAGCAGCAGCCTTTTAATAGTGCTGTTTCGTCCTCTCAGCCTGTGAATTCGTCCACCCATGCACCACAGCACACCACCTCCCAAGCTCAGCCTGTCCCCAGTTCTGCTCAGCCCCCTCCTCCCAGCGCGTTACCCAGTCAGAGCCAGGTCCAGCCACAGCCAGTGGAGTCCGAGGGGGCTGAGCTCCAGAACAAGACCGCTGGCAGAGATGATATCCAGGCTCTAGATAAGAAGCTACGGTCCCTCTTTAAAGATCAAAGCTCTGCATCAGTGGATCAGAACACAGGCACCTCCTCTCCCCCCACTGGGACTTCTTCTCCTCCACCTGGAGCCGCCCTAGTGCCCCCATCTAACCTTCCCCTCACCTCTGGGGTGCAGGGTGTCCTGGGTCCCACAACCACCCCAGGACAGGGTATTTCCTCAACTGGACAGACGCCTCCAACTAAGCCCAGGGCACAGGTTAGTGAAAACTGCAGCGTCGAAGAATTAATCCAAAATGCCGTTTATTGCTATAATATTTTGACTTGACTTCCCTCTTTGTTATACTTTTTAGACTTTACCTACTGGTTTTGATCAAGCTGCTACACCTCCATCTGAACTTGCACCCCCTTTTCCTGGGCCAAATCAGGTGAGGTCTACTATGTTTCTGTAATACTACCTGCTTTACTACTTTTTTAAGTTTTTAACAAATAGTGTAAATGAACAGCAAGTACTATTTAGATGTCCTGTTTGTGTGACTCCACAGTCCCAGAAACCCCTGGGTAATTTGGACGCCCAGTTGAGGAGAGCTCTGAGCCCTGAGACTGTTCAGGGAGGTAACGGAGTCCAGCCTCCGGCAGCTGGTTTCACTCTGGGACGTTTCCAAGTAAGTTTAAGTCACAGCTAAAAATGTGTCTGGTTAATTGAGTCAAAAATCAGCTTAACCTCTTAAACCTCATGCTTAGTTAATTAAAATTCCTCCTCTCTTTCCCAGGTGTCTGTTGCTGCCGATGGTGTGACCAGCCGCATTCCAGATCCCTCAAGCATTGTTTCCTCTTCTTCCCTTGTGTCATCCTCTACCTCCCCTTCTTCTTCTTCCTCTTCCTCCTCCTCCTCCTCCTCTTCGTCCCCCTCAAGTCCAGAAAATACCCTCCACCGGTCATCCTCTCTGGCCAAAGGAGTTTGTGAAACTGACACAATAAATGCCTCCTCCCTCTCCGCTGGTCCTGCCAGCCAGCCCACCACTATTGGGCGCTTCCAAGTCTCCATGAGCACAAATGCCACATCCGGGCCAAGCACTGGCTCTAAAGTGGGACGTTTTTCCGTCACAGGTATGTACCAGATTTATGGTTCAGCAAATTTGCGTAGCTTTAATAATGTTTGATAGTGTAAGGGCAGGTTTAGACCAGAAGAAGCCACCCACCGATTCGCCACAGGGTTGTGTGGTGGTGGGAGTGTCACGTATATGGCCAATTGGTGTGATGTTGTGTTATTTAACCCCCCACCCAATGTAGCACAATCTTTATTATTAACCTACTCTATCTGTAACACCTCATGTGTTTAATTTCCCTCAGTGACCCCAGCTCCAGCAGCAGGCTCCAGTCCATCACATGGTTCCAGTAGGCAGAATGGGCCCTCATCGTCAACGTCTGATCCTCATAACGCACACACCCATTACAGTAGTGACAATAACGACGACTCTGAGACTGAGGACGAAGCTTTGCAAAAAGAAATTAGTCGCCTCAGGGAAAAGTATGTCCTATGTTCACAATCTTACTTAACACTACCTTTTAGTTCCTCTAATGAGTGTAACTTCACAGCTTAATAGAAATATTTCAACATGACGGTTTTCTCCTGCTCACAGACATATGATGGAGATCCAGATATTGCAGACTCGTCAGAAAGAGGAGATAGAGGCCCTGTTCACGCGGATGGGAAAACCTCCTCCTCCTTCTGTCTTCTCCCCTGCTGTGGCAATGGCTGGAGGGCGACGAAGGCTCAAAAGCAAAACCTCCAAATCTGCTCGCAGTAGTGGAAAGCCCAGCCCCATACACTTAGGTAAGGACAGTGACCTGACTTGTTTTGGTTTTTATGTCAAATGTAATACACATTTTTATGTCTGTACTATAATCAATCACTGAAGCTGTTGAAATGGTGTGTTCCTGTGTAAATGTTTACACGCTGTTGTGTCTTGTGATTGTATGTTCAGGAACCCTTGCCTCAGCTCAGAGTCTTCCTTGTTCAGAGTCCCTTCCAAAGCAAAGTTCACCCTCAACATCAGAGGCCTCAGAAACCGCAACAGAGGCATCACAAGTTAACAGGTCATCCATAAAGCAGCTTAGATCCTCTCCATCTATGCCCAGCCTCAGTAGTTGCGCCACAGGTATGTGCAAGCACTTCATTTTGTCACAGTGAGCTACTTGAATTGATTCCCTGAATGTATTTTCAAGTTTACATCTCACCTCTATTCTCGTTTACCAGGATCAAGTGGGACCAGCTCCACTAATGGTTCAGGCCACAGCCAGAACCACTCTACTCCTCTGAGCCAGGCGACTGGACCCAGTCCTCCTTCCTCTCACACCCAGAAGGGTAAGGGTACCTTCACTGATGACCTGCACCAACTGGTGGATAACTGGGCCAGGGACATCAGCCTTTCCCAGTGCAAGAAAGGTCCTAAAACTGGAGCCCCAGCACCTCCGGGACTTGATGTAAGCATTCAGTACTTTCTTTGAATGTAAAAACTGTCATTGGAGCATTTTATGGCCTTGTGTGATGCTGTCATGTAATAACCCTGCATATTCAGTAGTAACACTTAACTTTTTTTTACTATTACAGATTATCCCTCCAGCCAACATGGGCCGTAAATTCTCAGCCCCAGGCTACCTCTGTCCAACACTTCCCACGCCTTCCACCACCACGTCCACCACATCCACTCACCTCCCCAACCCAGCCAATC
>NC_041338.1:27648617-27658617 GCF_004354835.1 Perca flavescens
ACAGTAAAAAGATTTGACAGCAGACTGCCTCCATTACTGCACCATCGCCTGGGACCTCCTTGTTTCATTGCAGACATTTGTACCTAGAGCAGAAGCTTGAGGTGTTTTACGCAGAACTCATGTACAAATGTCTCCTATCAGACTCAATATTGATGTGTTACCATCAGGATTATCTTTCTCAAAACCTATGCCCCTTTTTAAAAACAGTATTCCCTGCTCTCTCTTCCCAGACGAACCAGTCAGTCTTCATCAAGCTCCTCCAGTCTTCTTTCAGGATCTACAACTGCAACTGGATCAACTCCGCTCAGAAGGCTAATATTGAGAGCTGTATCAAAACACTGGCTGATGTTGGTGAGTGTTGCTACTCTGCTGACCAGCGTTGGAATAAAGTGTAAATTACTAATAAATGTAATAGTGAAATGTATTTATGGTGTTTTAAAAAACAAATTATGACAATCACATGACATCAAAACGTTTGTGTTCTTCCCCAGCTAAGGCACGGGCCATGGCCATCCCAGTGGATCTGGACAGTCAGGTCAACACTTTGTCTCTCAAAGTCCATAGCAACATGGTGCAGCGAGCAGCCAAAGACTGGAGGATCTCTGCCCGCACACGACCCCGCAAGGAGACCCTGGGTGGTCCGGACTACAAGAACATCATTGAGAAGCTTCAGGTGCATATTTCTTTTTTTAAAGATTATTTTTTTGGGCTTTTCCGCCTTTTAATTTTTGACAGGACAGCTAGGTAAGACAGGGGAGAGAGAGGGGGAAGACATGCAGGTAATAGTCGCAGGTTGGAGTCGAACCCTGGACCTCTGCATCGAGGCATAAACCTCTCAGTATATGTGCGCCTGCTCTACCCACTGACAATCTTGGTTTAGTGTTATTAGTATTCTAAGATTTTCTGATTAGCAGGTCAAGCTGATGGCAATGTCATTGTTTTGCAAGTATTGGTAAAATTTTTGACTTTATGTTGGCACTAGATCAAAAGTTAAGGGGTCACCAAAGTTATTACAGTTCATCCTGAGGGGGACATGAATGTTTGGACCAGATTTAATGGCAAGCAATCCAATAATAGTTGACAAATTTCTCTTGAAAATCCAAATTGTCAACCTCATGTTGACACTAGAGAAAAGTTCAGTGGATAACCAAAGTTACTAGGCTACCTCCTCTGGGGATTAAGGCGTTCTGTACACCATTTCATGGCAATCCAGCCCACATTTGTTGAGATATTTCAGTCTGGACCAAAGTGGGTGACTGCCTAACCGAAATCGCCAAATTGCACTTAACCAGGAGTGTCCAAATTGTGAAGTTTATTAGGGCTTTCTCTTTGTTTTATTTTTGGGCATTTCTGCCTTTATTGGACAGGAAGGAAGAGAGATATGAAAGGGGAGAGAGAGGGGGGAAGACATGCAGGAAAAGCGTCCCAAGGTCGGACTCGAACCCTGGACCTTCTGAGGAATAAACCTCTGCACGTGTGCGCCCACTCCACCAACTGAGCTAAACGGCCACTTATGAGGGCTTTCTGAATGGTATTTAGCAGTATCAATCGCTCCACGACAGCATTTGACTCAGCTTTTATGTGTTTCTGTCTGTGATGAACAGGGGGTTGTGTCTCTTCTGGAGGAACAGTTCAGTCCAAAGGTTCAGGCAGAGTTTTCTGTGCTGGTGGATGTTCTTCACAGCCCAGAGCTGCTGTTTCCAGAGGCTGCACGGTTGCGCTGTGAGAGCGGAGCTTTCATGTCCAAGTAAGTCGCTGCCAATAACCTGTGTAAGGAACAAAGAACACAGTCCTCGGTTTTGAAGGCCTGGAGGCCACATGTTAAAGTGTTAGTCTAGCTACAGAGAAGAGCAGCAGCATGGATGACATGATGATGTGTAATTAAAGGTTATATATATATATATATATATATATATATATATATATATATATATATATATATATATATATATATATATATATATATATAAATTGCCATAGTGGTTTAGGGTTAGATTAGGATGTTTGAGAGAAGTTTCTGTTGTGATTTTTTTTTTTTTTTTTCCTAAGTTAAATATTGGCATTTAAATTGGGGGGCCAGGGTAAAAAAACTAGCATCAACGGTTTACTACTAACTATTATTATGTTTATTCAGTAGTTGGGGAGGCTTTGAAAAAGAGTTAAAAGTCAAGAAACACAATTACAAAAAAGCATTTTTGAAATTATATATGAACATTACAAAGACCAACATTAAACCGTTAACTAATCAATAGTAAATATGTAAAGAAAAAAAAGTTAATGTAATATATCTGTGGTCAGAGGACTACTTTATTAGAACTAACATATTAGGTATTTCATTAAAAAAATTTGTTTGATACATCATCAAACCTCCAGGGGTGCTGGTACTCTGCTGCTGCCTGACCTCCCTGGAGAGCAGAAAAGCTATACTTTATTGATCACCACAGGTGATCAATAAAGTATAGCTTTGTTTTTACTTGTGAGCCAGTGACACAGCTGTGAATGATACAGCACTTCTCTTGTCCCTCTGTCAGACTGATCAAACACACCAAGAAGCTTATGGACAACGAGGAGAAGCTGTGTATCAAGATCCTGCAAACACTCCGAGAGATGCTGGACAAGAAGGAATGCTTTCAGGAGGCTGTAAGTAATTCAACCTGCATGGGAAGTATGTACAGAAACATGGTTTTAATTATGCTATAAGTCACTTTTATAAGGAAAACTTCTGTTTTACAAGAAAATGGTATTACTCTCTCACGGTTACATAAAAATTTTTTACGAATTAGGTAAAATTATCTCAAAATTTGCTGTGGATTTAGCTATGTCTTCCAGTGCCATCAATGCTGTACTCCCATCAGCAGTGTGGTGTAGTGCTTGTTTTCTCCCAGGTCTGTCGGCCCAGAGCCCAGACTCCCCTTCATCATTATGCTGTGGGCCTCTCTGTTGTTACATAAGACAGGGAGGCACTTGAGGACACACTCACACTGAGAGGGAGAATAGGAGGTAGTAAGTAAGGGAAGGAGGAGGAAGAGGAGGGCAGCAAGCACCGAACAAATAAATCCATACTGCAGCGATTGGGGGGTTGCAGGAGCTCAACTCCTGCTGCACCCCCTCTGGAACGTGAATGACAAGAGTTGGTAGAGGAGACTTAAAGTGGTGGCTGCGTGTGTATGTTTGTGTGCACCAAGGGTGACGACCAAAGCACAAAAAAAGTCAGGTCTGGAATCACCTTTTGGAAGGTTTAGGGGAGTTTGTTCCAGCTGTGTGGCGGGAGTAGGTGACGCTGTGCAATTCACACAACACGAAATGTGCTGCTCAAGTCGAGACCTCAATCAGTGTGCTTAAAAAAAATCTTAGTAAGGAGACTTAAAAAAAAAGAAAATCATTATTGTTTGAATTTCCTAGAGCACCTTAAGAAAGCTGGGAGAAAGCATGTGTTGCTGTCCTCTGACCATGTGGGACTTCATGCAGACATGATTATTTTTGGCTGACAATGGTGTCCTACTAAATGCTGTTATTGTTGCACCACAACATCACTTGTTTGAATCGAAATTATGCATGTATCATTACCCTCTCTTTCAGTGTAATTGCATTAGTAATACTGTCAAGACTACCTTTCTCAATATAGTACATGCCAGTCACTTACAGCTGCAAGAGCAGTCAGTTTTGTTTTCCCTATTTCTGTTTGCATCTTGTGTCAGTCTTGCTGTTTTTCGAAAGGCAAAGGGTTCAACAGTTGTGTGGAATATGATCAGATGAATTCAAAGTGGAAAAACAGTCACTTTTTTAGAAGCAGCTCGGCGCATTCGAGCAGCCAGACAGTGCAGTAACGATATGTGAAATGTCAGTTTGTGTAGGTGTGTGTAAGTGTGCTCAAGCATGTATTTGTGGCCTCTCTTTGTCATATCCCTGTAGCCCTGAGCGTGGAGCTGCAGCCTCACTGCACAGGAGAGAGAGAGAGAGGGATAGAAAGAGAGAGAGAAAAAAAAAACGATTGATGGAAATAATGAGAGAGAGAGAGAGAGGCAGACAGACAAAAACAGAAGGGGAGAGAGAGACAGAGTGACAGCATAGGCAGCAGAGGTTGGTGGCTCCCCTGGGGTGCAATGAGTGGGTGGAGGAGAGTGAGAGAAAGAGATGGAGTGAGAGTGATTGAGGGAGGGAGGGGGGGGGAGGGAGGCAGCCATGTGAGGAGCCATGTGAGTAGAATGGAAAAAAGTGGGCAGTGGCTACAGGGTGAGGGATTGGAGAGAAGCGGAGTCTGCTCAGTCCATGAGGAGACAGGGCAGGGGGTGCGCTTACGTAACAGCCTGCAGTGCCTGAGCCAGCGTCACGTGGACCATCACGTTCTCCCTCCCTCCCTCCCTCCCTCCTTCCTCTCACTCCTCTGTCCGCTCTCTGCCTCTCTCTTCCTCCTTTGCCCCGTCCATGCTTTGTCTCAGTCTATCGCATTCTGTCTACCCGCCCAAGTTATTTTTCTATCTCTCTCTGCTCTAGTCCCACCCAGGCTCTGCTCTCTGCTCGCCTGGGTCATGCCAGGAGCACTGGTCAGGCAGCGGGGGGGGAAGCTCTGCAGCAGTCACAGTATAGAGATGTGTTGCTGCACTGCACTTTATTGGCTGTTAGATAATGGCAACTTCATAAATGTGTGTGCTCTCAATTGCCCTCAACAACGTCCTCAGTTTAATAGTGGGAACTTTAAAAAATGCCCTCCAGTATACTTCAAACTTAAGAAATGCCACCAGAGCATTTCCCTACAATGAATATGCTCTGGACAACATTGACTTAATATGCATGCTCTCAAAATAAACTGCAGTGCTCATGTTTATCATAATAAGGGTCACCTAGTTTATAGAGAGTACTTACAGTAGTACTTATTGTTGACAAAAGGGGAAAATATAGAATACCACTAGACTTATCCTTTAATACGTAGCACAAGTTTTGAAGTTTTATTGATACATTTTCTGTGAACACAGGCATGCATATAAGAGATGAAACGGTAAGAACATTTCATTTCCTGATTCTAGTGATCAAAGTTATCACGCTTATCATTATTATCTCGGCATTGTTAAAATGTGCTGAAAATGTCAAAAAGTAGTCATGCATCGCTGTTGGGAGGGTTTTCTCTGTGATTTAGCTTGTTAAATAAGCAATTTGTTTCATGAAAAGTTTCCCCAGTGCAGATTTAAATGGACACAACCGTAAGGAAGCAAATCAAATGTGCATATAAAAGCAACACAACCATTATAAACAAAGCAATGGGAAATTGTGCGTGTAAGAATTGTGCTGGACAAAATGTACCATGAGTTTTTCATAGTGTGGTTATCAAACACGGTTTTAATGATAATTAAAATTTAAAATGGTAATACTAACCGTCTAGAATTTTTTCCGTGGTTTATAATTAAACCAGGAACCGTTTCGTCACCTAATGCATATGCATGTAATGTGCTGTTAGGTGTATGTGCATGTAAGCGTGTCTTCTTATTCACAGACAATTGAAAAAGCTAGTTATGTAATATAAACCAGTCTCACACCATGTTTCTCTTTCCCACTCATCCCTTTCATTCTCACGCTGTCTGTCTGTCTGTCTATCTGTCTATCTGTCTGTCTGTCTGTCTTTTCTTCTTCCTCCTCCCATCCCTCTTTTTCTTGCTAGCCAAGTTTCACACCACCTGCCCAAGGCAAAGCAGATTTACAGATTACCACCGTCTTGATACTAAGCACATCACTCGGATGCATGTAGACGGAAAGCCTTACACACACACACACACACACACACACACACACACACACACACACACACACACACACACACACACACACACACACACCCAGGCATGCAGTGCGCTGGCTGTCCCTGCGTGAGCTCATCCTGTAGGGTTTTCCCTGGTTGTCTGTCTACTAATGGGAGTAGTGGATCATGGCTTAGGTTCATCCACATGAAGCGGGTCATGGATATCGTGTACGTTTTGACCTTTGGCTGGATTCAGGCTGACACAGCACGCTGAGTCAAGTCAGACCGTTGAATTTAGGAAATATAGAACCTACAGTAAATCTGGAGTCTGAATAAGTAAAATAAATGAATCCATAAATCTCTGTCTAAAATGCCAAAAAATAATAACAAAGTCTATTTTGAAAATTTGAAATCTATTCGTCATGTATGTTTTACTGCATGAGTTTGTGCTGAAAAGGTCTTTCTTTCCTTCCTTCCTTTCTTCCTCTGGCCCTCACTTCCCTCGGCCCATCACTTTTTGTTGAGTATTATGTTTTGGTTTCCATGACGATGAGGGATTAGCACATGTTGTTTGTCTGTCTGATCTGGCGTGACTGGGCACATGAAGTCTATGTACCTTGTGTAGAAATGCCCTCAGACCAGGAGCCTGCCAAACTCTTTTAGCTCCAAGCCACGGAGCAAAGAGACTTCATATAAAAACCACCTGTAAAATTGTAAAAGGCCTTGACTTCAGAGCCTCATGCATCTGACGGCCACTATGAATGAGATTAGTTGTCATTGTGAACAGTGTTTCGACACAGTTCATAGTGTGTTATATCCATCTGATTGCATGTGATTTAGGTCACTTGTGCTCAGGGAGGCACATGACAGGCTGCGACAGGGTGAATGGGTGAATTAAAACTTATTTTTTGACTGTTTTTTGTTTTTTTGGACAAAATAATTGAAACACTTTAGAATAACGTATGCCCTGCAGTAAATAAGAATTGAGTTGCCTTCATTTTATTTTATGAGGTCTCTTAAGTCAATACTCATCGGTGTCTACCTGTGACCATTGTTCCTCTTTGCCAACACAGTTTTCCTGCATTTGGCACATACGGCGTGTCATATCAGCATATGAGACTTTTCCCCTTGCCACAATTTGGCAATATTTACAACTGATTTTTCACATTTTTAATAAAATAGTGATCACACCTCCTGTTAAAGCTGTAAATTTGTATATGACTCAATTATGTAGACTATTTTAATTGTGATCGACTGAATTGTCGTTGCCTTGAAAAGAGTGGACGCTCACAAACACTGACTCCAAAATAACTGTCGACATGATTCAACACCTAAGAGCACGGCGTGAAGCGCATGGCACAGGTGCATTTAGGGCGTGTCCAAATCCACTTTTGCTAGTTTGACGGCAGAAAAAAGGGTCCATGCGCCAGGCGCATGGTTCAAAAGGGTTGTACTTAGTGTCTTCATTAATTCATAGGTGTGTTTTGGGGGTAACATGCAATTACCCAATCAGAGTGTCATCTCACATTCCTTTTAAAAGCCAGGCGCGTTTGTACCTTGGCGCATTGCTATTATGATGGCGGATTTGCACCTTAATATTTTTATTTGTGTGCTTCCCCGTGTGTGTGTGTGAGCCTAGGCACATTTTACTAATTTGCTGTTAAAATAATGGTCTATTGACTTTAGACCAGGTTTTTGTTGGTCAATGGCACGATCACTTCCCGCTGCGTCAAGATAACAATACGCCAAGAATGCACCTGAACACACCTCCCTGTAAGACCAGCACACCCATGGGTGCAAAAATGGGCGCAGGTGCATTTGCTATTTAAACGACGCAGGCGCTGTACGGGAAATTGACAACTGCGTCAATCTTAAACTAGCAAAGACACTTGCGTTGGGCTTTGCGCTGCGCCGGGTGCAAGATAGGGCCCTAAGAGTCTAAAGCCCCACCAGTAGTTCTATGAGACTGTACTTAGTCACAACTGTGCCATGAGCTAAATGCCCAGAATAACAATGTTAACATGCTTATGTTTAGCGGTTAACAATTTAATTACGGTCACTATTTGCTAATTAGCACTAAACACAAGTACAAGTTTTGCAGCTATGTATTTGGTCATAAACCTAGGGTTTACTGGGCAAATAAAAATGTTGACGATGGCGCTAGATGAAAGGTTAGGGATCACCAACATTATTACAATTCATCCTTGAATGTCCGTACCGAATTTGATGGCTATCCATCGTGCAGTTTTTGAGACCTTTCACTCAAAACCACAAATGTAAACCTCATGGGGGGCCTCGTTAGGACACATCCTCTGGGAACCATCAATGTCTGTACAAACCTTTGTGCCGATCCATCAGGTAGATGTTGAGATATTTCACAAGAAAAGTGAAAACTTTGACCTGCTGGTGGCGCTTAATGAAAAGTCAGGGGATACCCCTTTTTTTTTTATATAATTTTTTGGGCATTTTAGGCCTTTTATTTGTGTAGGACAGCTGAAGAAGGGGGAGTTTGCAATTTCATGGCAATCCATTTAATCGTTGTTGAGATATTTGAGTATGAACCAAAGTGCTGGCCCAAGCGACAGATATTTTGTTGCAATCCATAAAGCAATGCCATCATCATGGCTAAAATCCAAACCAGCAAACACAGCTGGGCTTTTTGATTGTAAAGTATTTCTCTTATTTTGTCCTCCTTGTATGCTGCGTACCGGGGAGGCAGATGAAACAAACAACCCTCGCGTGTACTTTACCTGCTAACCTATCTTCAACATCACTTCCTGACAAACACAATCAGCACCTAACAACGTTAGTGAATCACATGTAAAACGGCCATAGTGAACCCGCCAGCTAACAGTCGAATGAATGCTTGTTTACGCTGCTGGTCTTGTATTTCCCTGAACCAGTCTCACCAATTGCTCTCACATGTGGGCTTAATTTGTTTTTCCTGATATGCTTGTTTGTTTGGTGAAAACACTTTATGTGCTGTGGAATTGCAGCTTGAAAACATTATAAATGGCGGCATGTGATGTGTGCCTCAGTGCAAGAGTGTCTCTGAGTTTTATCAGATGCATGTACCATGGTAGACCCTTTTGACCCTGTGCACAAAGCTGCAGAGCTTAAGGTTACGACCGTAACCCCGGTTCTCTGATAGCATGAGTGAGGTATCTCACATATGGGATACTCATATGTGAGATACCGAACGAATGCTTGAAAGAGAACTACCTGTAGTGACCGTGAGTCAGGAAACATTTCATATAATGGGGAGAATTGAATAACTAACTTAATTGAAAAGCATCACCTAACATAGCTCAGCACAGCCCAGTATTAAAGAGCATATATCTTACCCTGTATACCTGGCCGTAGCCAGAATTTTTAGAAATCATGAGTTGAAGCCACCCCCCACCACCGCACATTCAATTATATTTTCTGTAAAATGTATTCAAATAAAGCACTCTTTTTCTAGGAAATCTTAGAAATCATACCCAAATTCCCAGATAGCATGACCTCACTGTCCTCAATGGCAGCTGCAGGCTGTCTTTGTCTTCCCACATCTCGGTCTTGTCAGTACTAAAACAGCAGGATAATGTCACTGTATGTGTCTTGATTTCCTGATTTTTGTCCTATTCATGAAATAACTCCCTTGGAGGGAAAGCCTTGCAAAACCACATTGATATGGATATGTATTATATTACAGACGGCTCCCAGTTTAAGCTTTTCAGTTTCACTCCAGTTCCAAGCTTTGGAGAAGCACACGGACTTCTGAGAGACATCTCAAGTCTTTGTTACTGTAGATAACGTGCAACGCATGCTTTTACTGTACGTGATCAGATTGAGTTTCAGTATGAGTTTTAGTATCCTGTGCTAAACTACAACAGCGATAGATGGTAGAATTTCAGTTTGAAACGTTGAACTGAACAAAGTGTGTTGACTGCAGTTTCTGCTGGGACCTAAATGTTGCTTCCTGATGGTAAAGTTGTTGGATGTTGGATCGGCCCTCACATGGCCTGTGGGGAAGCTCTATTTGTACTGTGCCACAGCATTCTTGATCAGCGTTCCCCACTATTGACAAAAGACACACACCCAGAGTCCTCATGTTTCTGTTGTGGGAGAAGTAACACAGAAAAGAAAAGAAACTGTTTGGGTAACATTCTCCTCCTGTGTGCCCTCAGTCTCTGCTATAATCAACCTTGTCTGACCTGAGCACCTCAAGCCTCCTGGCAGTGCCTGTCTTGGTTCACAGCTGGTGCTGCCCTCCGCTGCCTGCGAGAG